>NC_041227.1:130215959-130350426 GCF_002837175.3 Physeter macrocephalus | reverse complement strand
GTGAGCCGCGGCCGCTGAGCCTGCGCGTCCGGAGCCTGTGCTCCGCAACGGGAGAGGCCGCAGCAGAGGGAGGCCCGCGTACCACAAAAAAAAAACAAAACAAAACAAAAAAAAAAACCTAATTACAATTTGGCCTTTGGCTTTAGGACTGGAGGTTCAAAATCTCTCTCTCTCTGTCCTTCTCTACCTCCCTTCCTCCCTTTTTTTCTCTCTCTGTCTGTCTCTTCCTCTGACTGTCTCTCCCTCACATACACACAGAAGTACAGACACGCGCAGACGCAAAGACACACACATACACACATTAGACATGCACGCACGGTTTTTCCTCTTAGACTCACTTTGGCGCCCTGTGACTATTGTAGATAATCGCTGCTACTCAGTAATTAACTTATACGTGAAATTCCAACATGACCTTAAATACCTTGCTGTGTTAGACATTGTATTGCAATCATGACAGGTTCAGCAAGTTAAGATATGGTAGCAAGGTTGTTTTGCAGAAGAAAATATTTTGTTCTCAGGCTTTGTACCTGGGCTTCATACTGCTTCTAGGAAAACGTCTAGCCCCTGTGTGGTAAGAACTTTGAGCTCAAGCAGACTGGGGTCAAATCCTGGCTTTCCACAAGGGATTTCTACAAAGTTCAATCTCTCTGAATCTAAGTTTCATTTTCTGTAAGAAAGACTACCATAAATAACTACTTTTGTTGTTGTTAATATTTATTATTGTGATTATTCCTTGAAATTAGAGCTAAGAGACTCTATGAAACCTATAATAATCCTTATCTGCCACTCGGGAGGAAAATATTTGACAAAAAAAATTCTTAAAGAGCGTGTTGTTAGCCTAGGTTCCTTAGAAAGAAAACCCTGAGGCAAGGGCTGTATGGGGTAGTTTCTTTGGGGAAGTAATCTCAGATATGAGGCGTGGTGGACTGGAGAAGGTGAAGCAAGATTGGTGGGGAAATGGCATTATTTTGCCCTTTTCGTGGCTGAGTAGTATTCCATTGTATTCATGTACCACATCTTTATCCATTCCTCTGTCGACGGACGTTTAGGTTGCTTCCGTGTCTTGGCTGTTGTGAATAGTGCTGCTGTGAACACTGGGGTGCATGTATCTTTTCAAATTATGGTTTTCTCTGGATATATGCTCAGGTGTGGGATTGCTGGATCCTCTGGTAGTTCTACCATCCTGTTCCCATAGTGGCTGTACCGATTTACATTCCCACCAACAGTGCGGGAGGGTTCCCTTTTCCTCCACACCCTCTCCAGCATTTGTTGTTTGCAGCAACGTGAATGGACCTAGAGATTGTTATACTGAGTGAAGTAAGTCAGACAAAGACAAGTATATGATATCGCTTATATGTAGACTCTGAAAAAAAAAAGGCTACAAATGAACTTATCTACAAAACAGAAATAGAGTCACAAATGTGGAAAACAAACTTAGGGTTACCAGGGGGCAAGGGCGGGGGAGGGATAAATTGGGAGCTTGGGGTTAACATATACACACGACTATATATAAACTAGATAACTAGTAAGGACCTACTCTACAGCACAGGGAACTCTACTCAATACTCTGTGATGGCCTATGTGGGAAAAGAATTTTAAGAAGAGTGGCTACATGTATATGTATAACTAATCCACTTTGCTGTACACCTGAAACTAGCACAATATGGTAAATCAACTGTACCCCAATAAAAATTAAAAAAGAAAAAAAAGATGGGTGGGGAAGCCCACTAGTAGCAGCCTAGTCGAGTGGTCTCCTCTGAGCTTTAGCAGCTCCACTGCCTGTGCCCACAGGCAGAAAGATCTGGGCTCAATGCGGTTTAGAATCGCCCGTCTGAAAGAAGGAAGAAGAGGAGATTTATTCACTAGTTCCCATCCTCCAAGGTTCAAATGTTGACCCCGGGGGCAGCAATTCCTTAGAGCTTCCGGGATGCACATGTATGAGTGCCCGGAAGATTCTGGTAATCATCCCACTGTGTGGGTGTCAGAGAGGCCCCAGGGCAGAAAGTGCAGCTGAAGCAAGACCTGTCAGATGACACTGCTGGCAGTTGCTGCCTTAGCAATGGTCTCAGTGGAAGAAGAGCCAAGACGATGCGAAGTGGAGCCTGAGAAGAATCTTCGGCCAGTATTTTCACTAACAATGGGTCAGTAATAATAATGGGTTAGTTGTTATCCTTTAGTAGAATTCAAAAGACTATACAAGTGCTTATAAGTTCAGATAATTGTTAGTTTCCTTGGGGGATAGAAAATAATGGAGGCAAACACATTTTTTTCCCTCTTCTATTTAATGCAGAGTGTTTTGACCTTGGCCGTTATTCACATTTGGGGCTCAATATGAATTCTTTGCTGGGGGCCGCGGTGAGCTGCCCTCTGCTCCGTAGGATTCTTAGCAGACGCTGTAGCCTCTCTCCACTAGATTCCAGTAGCAGGCCCTCCACCACCCTTTCCCTCGTCCCCAAATTGTGAGGACAGAAACAGTCTCCGGACATTGCCAGATATCTCCAGGGGATGGTTGATCACCGCTAGCTGAGAATCACTAAATCTAATAGCGTCGCAGTGTGTCTCCTGTCTCCCCTTTCTCTCTACCTGCCCACCCCCATACTGACCCCCATAACTGTTCTCCCGGCCCAAGTACACGAGCAGTTCATACCTATGACTTACACCCCCATCCTAGCGACCGGTACCAACCAAGATTTTTCTCTGTAGTTCTGTTTACTAGAAGTGCTATTAAAAGCAACTTGATAGAGCCAACGCAACTGGATGTAATTAAGAGCAGTTAAATAAAGGAATCTTATGAAAAAAGTATAAAGGGAGTACTCAAGTAGTTTGCTACAATGAGGTATGTTTAAAAATATTTTTTACGTGTTTTTCTCCATGTTAAAATGCTCATTTAAAAAGGAACGGCGTAAGTACTACTTCAGAACGTTTCCTTTGGTAAAAGCCTAAACCAGACCAGCAAATTAATGAAGACAGTATAAGTCTGTCCAGGAACAATTTTTTCCCTTTCAAATGTTATGCGTTTCTGTAAAATAAATGTTCAGTTTGAGAATTATTTTAGATTTACAGAAAAATTGCCAAGGGAGTACAGATGGTCCCGTACACCACACACCCAGTCATCCTGTTATTAACATCTTCCACTTGTATGGTCTGTTTGTCACAATGAATAAAACAACATTGATACTTTAGTATTAACTAAAGTCAATACTTTATTCAGACATTTTTAGTTTTTCCCTGAAGTCCTTTTTTTGTTCCAGGATCCCATCAGGAGACCACGTGACATTTAGTCATCATGTCTCCTCAGGCACCTCTGGACTGTGAGTCTGTAGCATCCTTTCTAATCCTGGGCTTCTAAATCAACAGGTGACGGGTAGCCCTTCGGGGTGGAGCACTGAGGACAGAGCCATGGCTTTACCACCTGCATATCCATAGGGAGATGCTGTATCATTGGAATTTCCTGAGACATCAGGAACGTCGAAACAACAAAGAACGTAATTTCATGACGATGCACGAGGTTCCCAGGCGCACAGAGACTTGCAGCGGCTTTAGATTCTGGTCCCAACCTCCCTTTTCAACCGCATTTCTTTCCGACCCCCCCCCCCCCCCCGCATCACATCCTGAGACCCAGATGTCCCCACCAGTCCCCGTTCTCTGTGTCCTAAGATGTTTCGACTCGGCGCTGGGCTCCTGCTGGTAAATCTGTCGCACTGTCTTTCCCCCACCAGTCTACCTATTAACACCCTATACCCATCATTCAGGGTCACCTCCTCTTTTGAGCCTTTTCTCACAGCCACAGTCAACTTCCCTGTGGACGCAGCTCCGCAGTCCTCAGCTTGGACTGTTTCTAGTTACCTATTCGTTCTAGATGTCTGCAAGTAATAACAGTAACCCTGGCCATTCATGGCATTTCCCCGTGTGCCCCGTGCAGACGCTCTTCGTGCATCACCTCGTTTAATCTTGGTAGCCAGCCTAGGGCGTGCTTACCCCCTAGTGACCCCACTTTACAGAAGAAGACATGGAAGCGCAGCACGTTTCTCGTCGTCCCATAACTCATTAAGTGGGAGAGCAACGCTGGGAAACGAAATCTGCCCGACTCTTAATAAGCTCTGAGGCTAGCGCCTTCCTCTTCTAATGTCTCATCAGTCCCCACACCACTTCCCTGGCCAAAGCTCCTTGCGTCCCATTCTGCAATCCCCTGTGGGCTGCTTCGACATAGGGATCCATTTCATGCACGTCTCCATTCACAAGGCCCTCAGTTCAGTGCCTTTTACATTGAAGGCATTCACTAAAAGCTTACTGAATTGGATTTCTTACAAAAAAAAAAAAAAAAAAAAAAAGTTATCCTGGCCTCGAAGCTTGAACCCAGGGCCCTGAAAGTGAGTTGGAAGAATGCTCATGGGAGGAGAAGAGCTAAAAATACCTTCTCATTAAAGTGACGATCAGAAGAAATACCCGTGAACTCTGGGAAGGAGATGCTTCAGGTTCTCTGGCTGCACAGGGCTCTGGGCTGAGTTCTGACTGGAAGAGACATGCGCGGTCCAGGGACCGTCTTTTGCCCACACTGGAAAATGACAAGGGGTGCTGGACCGCACTGCACTCTGGGACTCAGCCCACCAGGGGTCCAGACTGCGGGGCACTAACTCCGTGACCTCCAGAAAGTTTCCTGCCCTCTGTGGGCTCCAGCTTCCTCACCTGCAAAATGCCGGTGGAGGACCGTGGGCAGACCTGGAGGATCCCTGCAGCTCTAACCCTCTAGGATTCTAGGTGCAGTTATACGAGTCCTGGAAGCAAGGCTCATCCATGCAGCCTTTTGGAAAAAAAGGAAAGGAAAAGGGAAGAGAAAAACACTTCGATAAATGTATTTATAGCACAGCCAGTGACTATGAATCATGGCATAATTATTTCTCTTTTATACAGTTGCCTTGTTCCCTGACTTGGTGCAGTCATTCCCAAGCCCTCCTCAACAGCAGCTTCACCGACAGATACGGCATTTTCCTTGTCGCTTCACACTGAATAAGTTCAAAGCATCCAGACTCATCTCTGAGTTTCTGCCAGTTCCAGATTTCTGTAACTGCATGATTCTAAGCTTCTGTGACTGACTGACAGACCCAGTTCCCGAAGGATGTGAGATAAATGGAATCTATCTTGACTTCAGCAAAGCTTGGAATTATCTTCCGCACATCACTTTTGTCCATCAGGTTGTAGTATTAAGTGCTTTACCATTTAATTATGATTTGACTAGAAAAAAAATGTCCATAGGCTGGTTTGACACTGCCGTGTGCAGGTGCTGAAGTGAGTAGATAACAAACACCCTCTTCTGCGAAAGGATTTGACCCTCCGTTTCTTAAATCTGGTTCTTTCTGGCACAGCCTTCTGATAACTTGTCTTCTTAATGACACCTCCAAGAAGAACGTTTTCTCACAAAATATTTTTCTCTAGTCTCAGATCCCATTCCGGGATTCTTAAAGTGGCATTTAGGGAGCTACCTGCAAGTATTCATGCTTGAGCCTGTCTTGATTATGTTTTGCAACCTTTGTTTTTATTTACTACCCATCGACTTCCACTGTTGAGTTGAGGAAGTTATCATTTCAGTTCCTTTCCCCCTGATTTAGGGAATCGAGGGTTTAGTCGGAAGCTAATAGCAGCTGATTTTATGTGGACAAATTCTGCAGAATGGCCAAAGTGAGAAAAACAGCAGGCCTGTGTAGCAGAAACTGAGGAGCTTTCACTTCCCATTTATTCCCATCTCATGTCACGTTTGAATTTTGACGGGAGTGGTGTGAATAAAACGTAATGCAACCACAGTTCAGATTTCCTCTTTGACCTTGAACAAGGCAGTTTACCTACCGGGTTTCGGCTTCCTCACATGTAGAATAAAGAAAGAACTTGGCTGGATGACTTCTAAAGCTTTAAATAAATATACTGTTCAATGTAAAGATTCAGGGAGCAATCTGGATTCATCCGTTTTTATCTGTCCAAGCTGGCTTGTGTCCTAAAACAGTAAACATTTAGGAGTTATTTTAAAGTTTTTGTTTCTGAACTTAAATCTTATTTTCTTCCAATGATATGCTTTCGATGTATCCCTTCAGGGTAATACTATATAAAATGTATGGCCACAAGGGTGGCGAATTGATCAGCTAGTAACAGCATCATCCTTTTATCACCTGAGGTAGTAATAGAACATTATATGCTGCACTAAAAGTCTAAACATTTTGGAATCACTCAGAAAATCATCAGCCTGCCATCAACGTTCCTGAGACAGATAGCAGTGAGCCAGACAAGAAGTGCAATTTTGGGCAGAAATAACTACTTTTCTTAAAGCAAGGTCCTTACCATCCACTTGACCCCAAATGGAACGGGTTTAAAAACACTCAGGGATTTCCAGCTTGTTCTGCCGTGTCTGTCTTCAACCAGTTGTGAGTACGTAGCTGGCCCTTTGTAGAGCTGTGACCTTCGATCCTGTCTTCAGGTTGTAAGCAGACAGAGGTACCACTGCAGAAAATGATAGAGGTACTCTTTCTTGTTTTAATGATGTTCTATTTTGTGAGAAAAAATGTATACGTAATCTTTATTACTTGACATCCTATAAAATTCATCTTATACATTTACAAAGAAACTTTGAGACTCCGTGTAAGACGGCAATTTAAGACTTGGGGTCTTCTGAGTTAACTGCAACATTTGTTGTTTTGTACCCGGGGGAGGGTGTCTCCTCATCTGTAGCCAAAAAGCTGATTTCATAATGCAGCTTAACACTTAACACTTGGAGAATATTGGAGAAAAGGGTGAGGGATGCCCAGAGGTCTTGCATAGAATTACAAAGGAGATGTTGGTATGTAAACGACTCTACAGTCCCGTTCAGGGCACAGGCCTCAGGGGCCTTCTGTCAGGACAAGTGATGGGAGAGGGTTGGCAGGTCTCTTGTCTAGTCATGGCAACTTTATTTTCCGAGCTTAGTATCTGATTCTTTCCCAGGCAGCCGAACGTCAATGGACAGTCCTGCAGATCCCTTACAGTGCAACTTCTCCCTCCTAATATCCGTAATGCAGCGAGATAAGAAATCTGCCGGGGAAAACGATGTGTCCAACATGGCAATTTGGGGTTTCTATTCACTACAGAAATGAACCTCAAGTGGGACTTGTTTTGCAACAAGATAAACATTAATTTCAAGATTGGGTTTGCCTCAGATGCTGGCTGATTCCAACTTTTAGTCTTGTGCGGTAGCCTTGATCTGGAGGAGACATTATTATTTTTTTTATCTAGGGCACGTTGCTGGTTCCTGTTGTCTTTTCTCTGATGTACACTTTGTCTACCTGGTGCGGGAGAAAATGAGAACAATGACAGAGGAGAAATGGGGATGTATTTCCTTGTCGCAAAACCACACCAAAACAAAAAACTACTAATTCCGAAACTAAACATGTCGAACAAAACAACTTCTTCCTTTGCTGGACAGACGCATGTGATTGGAAAGCAGAATGAGAATTGTTCTCACACTGTGTGCTGCCACTGATAGAAAAAATGGTCTTTGCTCCATTTATATCCTGCCATTCTTTAAAGTAATGTGTTTAGGTCTGTTTTTAATTCTGTTAATGTCACATTGCTTTAAATGGTCCTGATTTACAGTGGATTCCCTTTATTAAGCCAGGGCTTCGTGATGTGGCATTTTCTAGAGGAAAACAGTGGCAAATACTGCTGAAACCTGTATATTATAAATGAGATCACATGACTTGCCTGCAAATACTCAGGGCACAAGAAAGTTCCCATTTTTTAATCAGCAGATGACTGCCCAGATGAGTAATGAAATCATGGTAGGAGAGAAGGGGTAAGGTTTTTCTAATCCATCCCCTCATTCTAAGCAAGGTTACATTCATCTAAACATTCTTAGAGTGACTGAAAGAAAATCCATCGAGCAGTATATTGTAATAGAAAGACTGTAGCTTTAGATTTTACCTATATTTTTATTCTAGCTTTTCTGCTTACAGGCTGTATAACCTTGGGCAATTACGTAGCTTTTTTTTTTAAAAGCTTAACTATCTGTCCACCCCCGACTCTCACCCAAAAATGTCTCGTTAATCAAAGTTCGTAATAATTACTACGTATATTATTGTGAAGATAAAAAAGTATAGCATGTCTGGTGATGCACCCGGGGAGGATTGCAGTTTGTATGTGAGGTAACCATCATGTGGGTAATTTATACAGGTTTCTGTGTTTCGAGATGGTACCTGTTGATCTGAGAAATTCCCTAAGAAGTTGCTGGAGATACACACAGGTGTCAATCTACTGTTCTTGGTGAGGACAAACAATTGAATTTTGATTAAACTAGGATCTGAGTGCTCTGGGGACGTGACCTTTTCATAACCTCAGGTAGAGTGAAATTCTGCTGGTAGGGTAGGGCTATATGGCAAATTTACATGAGAAACACGGGTATCCTGGAAACGAAAGGACTGAGGACTTGACTCCTCTCTGAAATTCCCAGGCGGTGAAACTCACTAGATTGGACCAAGATGGGCGGCCTCAGTGAAGGCTTCCTGTCAGGGAGGGTGAGGTGGCCCTGGGATCTGCAGCACGGGAAGCGCGGGCGTATTCATAAGTACATCCTACACTTACTGTTTCTCCAGTGTTGTCCCAAATGTACCGAGAACCAAGCAATCCCGGCTCTTTGTCTAAAGAGAGCCAGTCTTTACAGATTCTCCACAAGTGAAGTAAAATTCCATTTCTAATTTCCCAAAGCCTGTTCTCTCTTGGTAAAACAGACTGTGACTTATAAATCTTACTGTCCGGCAGAATGTCCTCAGCTCCTGGACCATTTGCAGGCGGCTTCCAGCTTATTTGGAATGGTATGAAGAATTGAGAGGTTTCTCAGATCTGGTGTGGGAAATGGAAAAGATTCAATTCTTGGTGGTCAACAAAAAAAGGGAAATGATTCTTTTCACATCACGGAGAAAAACACTGGCCTTGTTCTTTGGCCTTTGGTTTCATAAATAAGCTTGTTAAGGATCAAAACAGCACCGGGGCCACAAATTCCCTTCGTATCATCTTTTACTTTATTCTCACCATTTTAAAATTGAAGGAGTTTGTGTTTAAGAGAAGAATTCCTAGATAAAGCTGTTCTTTGCTCTCCTCCCTGTTTACCTCTATCCCAGGTCACCCTTGAGTGCTATCTAGGAGAGGTACTTTTACTGGTCCAAACTTTTTACGTATTTCTCAACCAGTTAGATCCCACTAGATAGAAGCTCTCCGTCAATTCTTCACTGCTGTCCATCTTTTTTCAAACATGTTGACATCTTGGTCACATCTTGTCCTACAGCCAACTAAAGAAGATGTGTTGATGTGAAAGATGGCAGACTCTTACCTCGCATGGTCAGCTTAGGGACAGTATTTCTTTTCTCCCCATCATTCTTCTCTTAGATGTGGAGAGCACTTTACACTTCTCAATATGCTTCGGTCAGCGTTATCTAATTTGGTTCTTGTATAAACTTAATAAAGTTCGTGGTATTCTGCCCTTATTATAGATTCATCATTTAGTCCCCAAATATAAGTGAGCTATGCTAGGCCAGGTATTGAGGATACAGCTTTGAAGAAGCCATATGCTCTGCCTTCAAGGAGATTATAGGCCAGTGAGGAACAAAGGTAAGTAAATGGGCAAGTGCATTATAGGGAAATGACTGCAGTCACAGGGCTCCATGGGAAGGCGTTAAGAGAGAGAATAATGTTTTGCGACTAGAGTAGGCACTGTTGATGTAAATCACTTGGCCTTTACCATATCGGTACATGCTGGTCTGTCTTCCAACTGCCAGCACCTTCATCTGTTTACCTGAGGGGGCTTCCCCTGGCCACCTAGGCTATTCATCCCTTGGCCAATGACCTCTCGGCATTAGCGCTTGAGAACCCCAGCTCCCTTGCTCCTTGGGGCATACTCCACTGCTGGTTTCTGTCCTTCCCCAGCTGGGGCAAGCTCTAATGACCCCCCAGTGAGAACTGTCTTGATAACTCTCTTAGCTTCTCTTCCCCCGTCTCACTTTGGCACTCTCTATATTTCCCAGGATCACGTTCCAAACAAAATACTTGAATTCTCATCCATGTCTCAAAGTCTGGGAGACTTCTGGGAGAAGCCAAATAAGAGGAAAAGATCAATAAAATACCTTTTAATGATAAAGAAAAACATGTACGTTTATGTTTAGAATATACTTCTTCATCCTTTAGTCCGTTCATTCATTTAATAACATTGGAGTGCTTCCTACATACTAAGTGAGAATTGCTGAGTATCTGGGATGAAAAAGTAGACATAATTTATGACTCCAAGTAAAAATAAACATAGAGAAAGAATCTTGGATACCTTCGATAAGGAAAACAAAGGAAACAAAGCAGGGCATTAGGAGTCGTTTTGAGAAAAGGAAACCCCTCACTTTAAGAATGTGGACACAGGCTGAGAGAAGGCCACCTGGCTAGTCTGGGGCAGAGCAAGGACAGGAACGCAGGTCTCTCTATTCTAGTCCAGCATTCTTCCTACCGTCCCACATGGAAGAATGGAAAAGAAGTGACCTCTTTAAATTGTATGACTGTTAATCATGTCCAGAAATGTATGTGATAAGGTGGTAACCACTGACTTTTTGTTTCAAATGGACTTTAAGTTAACTAGAGGAAGAAGTAAGTGAGGAAATTATTTCTTCCCCTTCTTAACCCACCCTCATTGGCCAAAATCAGCACTCCTAACATCAGACTTTAAAAAATAGCAAAAACACAAAAAAGCAAACAAAAAGCCCCACTTCTGTTGATGTACCTGCAGTGGATTGGGAAGAAATAAATGGTTCCAAATGCTTTTTTAAATTTTTATTTTATATTGGGATGTAGTTGATTAACAGTGTTGTGTTAGTTTCAGGTGTACAGCAGAGTGATTCAGTTCTACATATTACATGTATCTATCCGTTTTCAAATTTTTTTCCCATTTAGGTTATTACAGAACGGTGAGCAGAGTTCCCTGTGCTGTACAGCAGGTCCTTGTTGGTTATCCATTTTAAATATAGCAGTGTGTACGTGTCAACCCCAAATGCTTTGTATAGCCTGTTTTCCCACCCTTGATCTCAGAGCGATACTGTACTATAGTTCAGGCTTTCTCTCTCGAGC
Organism: Physeter macrocephalus; assembly: GCF_002837175.3. Classification (NCBI taxonomy): domain Eukaryota; kingdom Metazoa; phylum Chordata; class Mammalia; order Artiodactyla; family Physeteridae; genus Physeter; species Physeter macrocephalus. Next base: position 130,339,311 of record NC_041227.1, on the reverse strand, counting down.
TGGACATGACATGTGATGGAAGGAATGTTGGGGAATTTATCACGGACCACAGCGTGGTCCCCCACCTTCAATTGCTGCTCCCAAGGCAGAAGCCAAGAAGGTGACTGGGGTCCTAAGTTGTCATTGGAACAGGCAGGGCATGTCTGAAGGTGGTTCCAATCCAAGTCCAGGGCTCTTTAGTATTATTTGATTCAAAAACAGAAACTGCTTGTACTGGTCCAGATCCCCTCCTGTTTGTTGTCAGAGCAGTATCAGGTGACTCCCAATGACTTACTTATTCATAAACCAAATTAATAGAAGTAAGTTCTGATTCTTACTGGTCCAATTAAGGCATTCTGGCAATTGGCTTTTGGATAAGGTTGTGACTTTTGCTTTATTATGATGGTACCTGCAATTCATAGATGGGAACCATGGGCTCTCCTTTTATGTTCTCCTAAATTAGAAACACTCAACAAATGCCTAATACACCTACAGCCTCACAGATATTTATCTTCCTTGGCGTTCTAGCATCCTTTACATTTATTCCCTTCCCTAGGCTTCTAGCAATTACAAAATCCATTTACTGTCATTACAAAGCTCCATTATAATTTGATATGTGCGACAATTAATATTCACCATCTGTAGTCTTCCAAATGAATATCTGTTTATTCCAATACTTCAGCTGTGACATCTAAAAATGAAGGTAAATAATTTGACAAGGGCCTCAAAAGCCTTGAATATTTTCTTTCAACTGAGAAGTGTGTGACTTCTTAAAATATCTCAAGCTCTTTCTTTCATAGGACTTCTATGAATGCCCTTATGGATATTTTCGTGAGACTAGAAAGGGAAAAGATTTGGATTAAAAAATTCTTGGCTATTTTTAGAGAAGTCCTTAACAATCGAAGGATGTATTTAGAGATCTTTTTCTAAAGGGAATGCTATTCTGTTGTCAATGCAATCCCTAGTTAATAACTGAGGCACTAGAGTTCAAATGATTATCGCCACCATCATCAAGTAGAAGCATCCTCATCATTAGCTAAGGAATCTAATATTATACTAGTTTTAGTTGTGGAGTTCTTGGTTGAAATAGAAACCAACAAACCACCTCTGGGTAACTTAGATGGAAAAATGATAGTTCGTGAGATCTGTAGGATCTCTCCGATTTAAGCTGGAGAGCCAGGCTCAAGCAGAAATCAAGGAAGGAAAGGTCCCGTCAAGGTGTCCCCAGTGGACTTCGGGACATCACTGTTCATCAGCTGACCTTTATTATTGCTGCCTCTGGGGTCCAGCAACCCTGGACACTGGCTGTTGTTCTGAAGAACTGAATTGCTCTTGGACGCTTCCTGCGATGCCAAGGGAATCCCCATATTACGCTAAAATTTTTCTGACTTTCTACATGCATCTCTTTGTTATTTTTTTTCCACTCCAGGGTCAAATGCCGGCCACAGCATCTGATTAACTAAGCTAGGCAATGTGTCCAGAGTTTTTCCTCCAAGAGGCAAAGACAGGGTACATCTGTTGTTCCTTTTGATTCATAGTTTAAAAAAAAAAAAAAAAAAATGGAATTCCACCTCCTACCTATCACGTGTCCTGGTTTTCTGGAATCATCAAGATTGAAGCCTGTTATTCAGATGTAATGATTAATAGTGCTCCCCTCATTCTGAAATGTATCCAGGTTTGGATGATGCTATGGAATGAATGTGTGTGTCTCCCCATAATTCATGTGTTAAAAACCTAAACACCAAGGTGATAATGTTAGGAGGTGGGGCCTGTGAGGGGTGATGAGGTCACCAGGGTGGAGCCCCCATGAATGAAATTAGTGCCCTTATAAAAAAGACCTCAGAGAGCTTTCTAGCTCTTTCCACCATGTGAGACAACAGCCCTCTAGGTACCAGGAAGCGAGTTCTCACCAGACCCTGAATGTGCCTTGATCTTGGACTTCCTAGACTCCGGAACCGTGAGAACTGTTTGTTATTTAAGCCACCCAGTCTATGGTGTTTGGGGGATAGCGGTCTGAATGGACGACTAAGACAGATGATAAATGATGTGTTTGCCCTATACCTATTCTAGGATTCCTCCCGCCACAATGTTAAAGGGGTAATTAGCTACTAGGAAATCAGATTTTATACTCCTTGTCTCTCTCCAAGATACAAAGTGCAACTGATGCTCTCTTACCCTTTTTCTCCCAAAGAAATAGGTATGGAAAGATGCTTTTCAGTATCGCTCCTCTTGAGGTACTTTCAATTTTAATCCTCTTGAGAAGAGCAAAACCTCAATGTAACTAAGTAGAGAGACTGGCTCCCTGCACAGTCCAGAAATACATCCCATTTATTAGCACTTTTGTTATTCATGGGCCACAAAAGTAGAGAACAGATGGACCACTAAATCCTCCCATGCAAAACCTTATGAAGTCATCACACATATGTCTAACTGCTAAGTAGCATCATTTACTTATGTGCCCGAAGTAAGATGGGGCCAGATATGAAAAACTGCTAGAGATAGTAGCTGGAGGGATTTACGGTTTATACTAATGGGAGCGCAGTAGGATCAAAGGGTGAAAGGAATTTCTTTCCCTCCACCTATAATTGGGAAGATGACCAAGATAAACCACTTACTAACAGAGCCTGAAGTGACACCTCCTTCTCTTTTCCTATTTTTCTAGCCCTTCTGTCTGGGGTTTTCACTGACTTCTGTCACCCACCTGTCCTTTCTCCCTACCTAGATGACAGATTCTCTGATGGTCCAAACCACAACTTATGTTCGGTACCCTTTGATGTTGGAGACCATGCCTTGATCGTATTTGTCTCCAGTTGCACTTGCTAATAGTGCTTTGTATGCAATAGACTCTCAAAAATCATTTATAACACTATGATTAAAATTTAACAACATGCATATAAAAAAGCTCAAAACGTATGTTGAATGATTGAACGTAATTCTGAGTAGAAAGAACCATTTGGAAATTACATGTTTCTGGATGTAGGGTCCTCGGCATCTTATAAGCTAAGTTCCACCAATAAACAGATTAGGAACCTTGGGAGATGTGTTTATATCTTATGCTGCAAATATAACACAATAAAGGGGGAAGAGAACAGTTTTCTTCCCAAAGAAAACCTTACTAGCTCCTTGGAAACTATTGTTCTGAGTTTATTTTAATGACATTATATCTTACGAGTTTTGATTGTCAAGGACTAAAATTGTGTTCGTTATGACTTACCCTGATATTTTAGTTCCCTGAGATGAGTTTGTTCTTCATCATCGGGAAGTAATAGACTGAAAATAGATGCCTCCACAGAGATCATAATAGGTGAGCTCTTTCAAAGGGGAAATTGCTTTTGCCTGGAGAAATGTTCTCACCATTTTACTTTTTTTGATTGTTCTTTCACACCTTATTTCACATAGGAAGAAGTTTTCTTTAATTACCGTAATCAAGTGAGCAGCTTATAGGAAGTGACTCAAAGGAAAAGGTGTAGACTCCTGTGAGCTGATAACATAGAAGCTGGTGGCCACGCCGGAAGGCTTTCAACGGGGAAACACAATGTTCGTTTTGTGCCAGTATTCTGTGGCCAAATAAGCCACCATATTCTCTTATATTTACATGACTTCATGAAATCACTTTCAAGTAAAGGTTTCAGTCTACATCACACATGAATATGATATATTGAGCAGAGTTCCCTGTGCTCTACAGTAGGTCCTTGCTGGTTATCCATTTTAAATATAGCAGTGTGTACACGTCAGTCCCAAACTCCCTAACTATCCTTCCCCCCACCCTTCCCCCTGGTAACCATAAGTTTTTCTCGAAGTCTGTGAGTCGGTTTCTGTTTCGTAAATAAGTTCACGTGTATCATTTTTTTTAGATTCCTCATATACGCCGTATCAGTCAATATTTCTCTTTCTCTGTCTGACTTACTCCACTCCGTATGACAACCTCTAGGTCCATGCATGTTACTGCAAGTGACATTATTTCATTCTTTTTTGTGGCTGAGTCGTATTCCATTGTATACATGTACCACATCTTTATCCATTCCTCTGTTGATGGACATTTAGGCTGTTTCCATGTCTTGGTTATTGTAAACAGTACTGCAGTGAACTTGTTGGTTATCTACTTTAAATATAGTAGTGGGTGTATGTGAATCCCATGGGTGATCGGGGAAGTTGTTCTGGGGAGATACTACACAATCCGCAGTATCGGTAGTGGGAGAGAGGCCCTGTGAATACGTGAGAGTAGAATTTTCCGGACAGAGAAGTCTTTGAATTTGCTATCCTAAGGAATATCCTCTTTCAAGGGAAGGCCAGGAGCTCAGACAGTGAGGGTGAGAGGTAGAAAATGAGGTAAGAAAAGTAGCAGGGACCAGACCCTGTGCTTCTTTCTGTTGGCTTGATAAGGTCTCTGGGTTGTATTCCAAATGTTAACAGTATGTTTATAAGCATACGGTCTCTGAGACACCAACTGCCACGGCTTGAAAATACCTCTTCTATCTCCTTTACCTTTCCTTTTCAAATGTACCATCCTTGAGGTTTTATTTTACACACAGTTTTGATACAGAAAGGAAAAGACCCGGCATTTAGTATTGATAACGGGGCAGCACCACATAAGGAATGTTCCCGTTTGATCTTTTACAGCTACTTTCTGGGATTGAGCTCAGGTTCGTGAACTAGTCACACAGCAAGTGGGGGAACCAGGATTCTGTGGTGGCACAGTTCAACCCCAAGTTCTGTGCCCATCCTACTCCGCCACTCGATGCTGGCAAGATGCTCCATGCCTCGGGGATGGAGTAGAACTTCCATCCTCTTATCTGTAAATTGTGTGGGTGAACTTTACCTTATAGTCCAAGCTCTAGGCAAGGCTGATCTCAAACTCATGTCATAAAGCCAACAGGATTATTTTCAGCTTGTTTCGAGTCCTTGCTGTGGGATCTTTGTTGACCACAAATGGGGGAAAATCTAAAGTCATCGGCTAGAACTGCACCTTCTGCCTTATGACGAAAATAGCATCTGGCCAAGAGAGTTAGCTTGTTCTGTGGTCCCTCAGTTCTTGTGGTTTTTACTCACAGGTGAAAGTTCTTATGGCCAAGAATGGAATTGAAAAATCTGCCTCCACTAAGAGGAAAATAAATAAGCCATACTAGGGAATTTCAAGGCCCTTATGCTATGTCGGAAGTTCAAAATTAAACGATTTATCTCTAGTTCCTGTATGTGCAGTAGTCACTTTCCATTTACGTGCTATCAGAAGAAAATAATGTGTTGATATAAATAAAGGCGTTGCAGTAAGGCACACTGACATGGACATATTAAATCTCACCCTGCCTTTCTCTCTTAGATTTTGATCTCAGAATACTCTGTTATCAGCTAAGGAATTTTAATGAAGAGAAACATCCGTAAGAAATGTTTCTTCATTTGCATCTCTTAGAGATATAAATATTTGTTTTATGTAAGTGTTTCTCGCAGCGTGACTAATGAATATTGATGTATTAATCTAAAGCCTTTTCTCAGAACTCTCCTACCTGTGAACTAAAAGATATATCTCAAAAGTGTGTGGCATTTAGAATCAAATCAAGCAAGGTTTAACTCTTTGCTTTCTCACCTACTTGGTGGTGTTTCCTTGGCTAGTTAAGTAAGTCTCTCATAATTGTAATACCTCTCATAATTATATTGTGAGGGATATATTACTATGTGAGATAATGTATCTGAAAGTATATTGTGCATGGGAAAGCCCACAAGGTAAGGTAATATTGATGATAACCATCATTGTGAAGACGCTCACACATGGCATGTGTAGTTATTCCATAAAACCTGTGATTATCTCAGTTGGTGATTAAAAGGGCAACTCTAAAATCCTAGACCAGTTTCTGTCACCCTTTTATTATATTTTTAAAATCTTCTTCTTTCTGATTATGTGCTCGTTCTTGACATTAGCCTAATTAAGTAATTAGGGAGCCTTGCCAGTTACAAAAGAAAAGTCTTGATATGAATTCAAGGTCAAATTGGCATTTAAAAAAATTATTTGCCTTTGGAATTAGAATTAATCGCTACTTCTTCTCTTAATGCAATTAAATACTGATCCTTTATGAATGGATAGCGGATGTGTTTTAGCAGCTGACTAGATAAACAGAGCTTTAGAGATGCTCCTTTAACCGGCTATTGGGCGTACTGTAAGCATTGGACTATTTAAATGATTAGTATATATCATTATTAGCTATTATTTGACAGTGGGCCAAAGTAATCTATAAACTTTTATAATTATCTTTTACTGCGTATACCAGTACGTAATGGCTTTGCAGGCGGGGATGGATTTGGGGAGAGAGAATACGGTTCTTGGAAGACATAGAAAAATTGCAGTTTGTCAGTTGCTTGTCCTTTGTGTGTTCTCCACTGATCACTGCACATAGACTGTTACAGAGCACTGTATTCTGTACTGTGCGTGCTGAGGAAAGGCCTGGGGCTGGAGGCGGGGTGGGGACATACAAGGCTTTTGCAAAACTGTCCTCTAATGGACAGTTGTCTCATAGCCTGCAGGGCCTTGAATGACAGCACAAAGACTGATTCCACTGAAGACGTTTTCTAGGTCTGCTAGTTAAATGTTTCAAATTTGGGATATATGTATTTTTCTTTTTTCCCCCCAGTGATTTATTTATTTTTTAATATAAAACAGTGTCGTTCCAGTCAGACAAGACCTGATTTAAATTGTTCAAGAATAATTTGGGTTCCTCTATCTCTCATGTGGTCACAGAGTCAGTCAACACGTATTTACAGATTGCTGACTATCTACGAGACACTGTTGTGTATTGGAGTCACCGCTGTGAGCAAGTTTGACATGTGCTGCCCTTCTTCCTGCCTTTTCTTCTACATTGTACTCTTTGTGAGGAATCACAAACCTCCACACTGAGCGGGAGCCACTTTGAAGTTCTGCACAAAAACAACACGTGACCCCGAAGATTAAAAAAGTAACTTCCTTCTATCACAAAGAGAAGAGCTCACATTTTCCTCTCTGTTCTATTTTGTGAAGAGGGAACAGGAGTTTGTGTAAATCTTTAAGGCTTTTTTTTTTTTTTTTTTTCAAAATACGGATCATAAAGCAAAACAACAAACAAGGGACCGAGAACAAAAGCCACAGCAAGGGCAACAAAAAAGCCAGGCGTCTCCAGCTCAATCTAAGGCAATACCTCTGTGATAGGTAACAAGGACGATCATTCCGTATAGCCTCTTCCTGTTAATAGAAGAAACACAAAGAAGAAGAACAAGTAGCCATTTTCTGGCTTCCTTTTAACAATTGTGACCATACATTAAAAAAAAAAAAAAACAACTGGAGAAGAGAATAATTATCTCCTTCCTTGATTCACACAAGCAATCATTTTTGTTTTCATAAAGAAAGAACAAAAGGCATTCCCCTATAAAATTGGGGATTGTTACTAAATTATCAGATAATCTCTTCTATTCTATTTTGCTATTGGTGAATATTTTACCTATTGTCCCAAATAATGGCATATGGCCATGTTCCAAAGGTAAAGAAAAATAACATTGGGCTTAGGCATGCTTTTTAATAGCCATATTCCAAAAAAGGTAATTTTTTCCAAAACAGGTTTTGGTAGTCATGATTTCTATTTTTAATTTGTACTTAACACGCCATTTCAGTTCTCACCATCCATGTGCTTTGTGTTTACTTACCTCACTTAAGACAGGTCTGTTTCCTTTTCTGCTTTATGGAAACCTGCACCATCTGCCCCCAGTGCCGTAATAGCCTTCCATGAGGTTTAGGTTTACAGCAATACTGACAAATTTGGTGGGGGGAGGGCTGGCAAAGAAAGTAAAGGAAAAAGAAACAAAAGAACTAAGCCAGTTGAAATTCAACTCAATTAATGGAAAAATTTCAGGTTAGCAAAGCACTGTTATTGCACACTGTGAAACGAAGTTTAAATTTTCTAAAAGCGCGTTTATTGCTGTATTTACTATTAATATTATTAAGTCCTTTTTATTTGCAAAGTGCTTGGTCTTTGAGAGCTTTATGTTGTCATCCCATGCATGAGTGAGATCTGTTTAGAGGAAGAAGCATTAAGATCATTTTACATTAAAAATAAACCAACTCAATTGAAACGTCTCACCAAGAAGATATATGAAAAGATTCTCAATATCATTAGTTATTGGGGAAAAGCAAATTTAAGCCACAGTGAGATACTATGTCACACTCATAGGGTGGTGATAATAAAAAATAATACAATACAGAGGATATAAAGAAACAAAAACTCTCTTACGTCGCTCATGGAAATGTAAAATGGTTCAGCACTTCGGAAAACAGTTTGGCAGTTTCTCAATAAGTTAAACATAAATTTAGCATATAAAGCAGAAATTCTACTTCTAGGTGTCTCCCCAAGAGAAACGAAAGCCTAGGGCCACACCAAAACATGTACATGCGTGTTCCTAGCAGCATTATTCGTAACAGCCCAAAACTGCAAGCAATTCAAATTTTCATTAGCTAAATAAAATACGATGTTTCCATACAATGGAATACTATTTGGCAATAAGATAAAGGTACTGACACAGGCTACAACATGGGTGAACCCTGAAAGCATTATGCTAAGGGAAATAAGCCAGGCACAAAAGACTACATATAGTACGATTCCACGTATATGGAAATACAAGTATACAGATACAGAGAGACAAAAAAAATAGTGGTTGCTTGGGCTGGGGCAGAAACAGGGATTAACCGTAAAGGGGGCCTGAGGGATCTTACTGGGGTGATGGAAATGTTCTAAATCAGGATTATAGTGACAGATGCACAATTAGGTACATTTACTAAACCTCACTGAATTGCACCCATAATGGAGTGGAGCACGGCAGTGGGTTTTCTGTACAGGTGTTCTAACACCATTTCAAGATGGAAAGGGAGGTGAGCCCTCACGAAGGCAAGAGACTTGCTATAGAGGTTAGTCGATTCTGTTGTCTCTGTCTGTACCACCTGCTCGCACCATGAAACCTTTATGGCCAATAAAAACAGGAAGTAGACCATCCCTGGAGCTAAGATTTTATGTTTTCCTGCCCCAAAGGACAACATGAAAACTACGTTAGCCTTAGATTGTATACTTTTCAGGTGTTCAAAAGAGGGTGCCGTGTGATGCAGGGCACTTGGAAAGGAGGGCAGCTGACCTCAGCCTCCTGAAGTCAGGTGTGGGCAGGAGGGAACAGGACACCTGGTAATTAAGGCCAGTCCAAGGGCGGATGAATAATAAATACAGCAGAGAAACAGGGCACGTGTCACCAGAGAGGGTGAACAATGGCTTTCGACGTGTATCCTGCCATACTCAATAGAAACTGCATATGTTAACGTACAGATGAAGTCCCCAAGATTAAACTCATTCTCCCGTTCCATTCTATTAGAGCAGCAACTTTGGAACCCCTTTCTCTCTGATGCATCAGCATTAAAGCAGCAGCATCATTCGTGTTCCTCCATGAATACACATGGCTTTGGGGTTGATATCCCTCCATCTGGCAGATGGAGGGATGCAAAGGGTATTAAATATCATTGTTTTTCAGTGACTTGCAGTTCAGTGAAAGATATAAGCCAGACACGTACGTACATAAATAACTGCAATAAAACAGGAGAGCAGATGCTAACAGCCAGAGGTGTCGTGGTGAGTGGTAGTTCCTAAATGCCTTTCCATGTGCTGTTTCTAGGCGGGTTGCACTAAAATCAGGAAAGGAAGAAAAACACAACTTCTCTAGTCCTACCCTAGCCCCTTGCTACTCAGTGTGGTCTCAGGGAATCACCTGGGAACTTGATGGAAACAGAACCTCCATCCCCACCCTAGACCCACTGCATCAGATTGTGCCTTTTTAATAAGGTCCCTGGGCTATTCCTGTGCACGTGGCATTTGAGGAAACACCAGCCTGGGCTATAAAATTAGACGCTCCCGGTGCGGGATCCTGAGCGCGGGGATTTTTGACAGGGTCGCCAGCGGGTTCTGTGTTCTGATCATCCAGGGAAGGTGGTGATCCCTGGAGACCTGGGAGATTGCAGAGACCCCACGTGGTGGGTAGGCTGCAGCTGCGTCCGTAGGGTGGGTGGAGAGTGGCTAGGGAGAGCCATTCTGTGCGAGCAAAGGTGCCGAGGCAGCATCGCTCACGCCCAGGTGGGTGAGCTCTCGTGCGGCCTGCCCATCCCCTCCGTGGCCCTGTTTCTGATTTCCTAGAAACGGTTAGACGCACACATGCATCTTTGTTCCCAACAGAAGGGCTCCTGTTCTGGATCGTGACAGTCCCTCCAGTTGTCCCTTTGATCTTTGATTCCAGGCCTTCTGCTTTCCCCTAAGACCCTACTCCAGCAGCGACCCCCTTCTCCCCTTTCTTCTCGAACGGGCTCCATCCCCCCAGGTACAAACAGGCGCGGGTGTCTGCCATTCCCAAAACGCTCCTTGGACTCCCCATCGCCCTCCAACAACTGCCTATCACTCTCCTACCCTCCACAGCTTTGAGAAAATGGAAACTAGGTTTTGGTTGGTTTTTTTCTACAAAAGAGATACCTATTCATTATACAAAATTAGAAAACAAAGTAAAAAGAGAGGAAAAGAGAAGCCATAACCATAGTGTCAGTGGCTAGAGAACATCATCATCAACTTGTGTGTATTTCTAGCATATTTCTATTCACCGAAGTATTGATAACTTTCAGGACTTTAAAATGGATCTTCACTGTTCACACTGCTTTATAACCTGCATGTTACATGTTTAATATTGCATGAAGATTGTTCAGTGACGTTGCCTTTTAATTTACAGTGTTATTCTTAGTGGTTGAACAGTAGTCAATGGTGTAGCTGGATCATATTTTTTTAATTTAATTTTTATTTACAATTGGAGTACAGTTGATTTACAATGTTGGGTTAGTTTCGGGGGTAGAGCTAAGTGATTCAGTTGTACATATACATACATCCACTCTTTTTCAGATTCTTTTCCCATATAGGTTATTACAGAATATTGAGCAGATATGTGAATGCGTAGAATGTGCTCTACAGTAGGTCCTTGTTGATGGTCTGTTTTATACACAGTAGTGTGTACATGTTAATCCCAAACTCATAATTTATCCACCCGCTCCCCATCTTTCCCCTTTGGTAACCGTATTTGGTAACTTAGAATTTATTTTCTAAGTCTGTGAGTCTGTTTTTATTTTGTAAATAAGTTCATTTCTGTCATTTTTTTAGATTCCACATATGTGATATCATATGGTATTTGTCTTTCTCTGTCTGACTTACTGAAACTTCACTTGGTATGATCATCTCTAGGTCCATCCATGTTGCTGCAAATGGCATTATGTCATTCTTTTCTGTGGCTGAGTAATATTTCATTGTGTAAACTATACCACGTCTTCTTCATCCATTCCTTTGTTGATGGGCATTTAGGTTGCTTCCATGTCCTGGCTCTTGTAACTAGTGCTGCAGGGAACACTGGGGTGCGCGTATCTTTTCGAATTATGGTTTTCTCCGCTATATGCCCGGGAGTGGGATTGCTGGGTCGTATGGTAGTCCTATTTTTAGTTTTTTAAGGGACCTCCACACTGTTCTCGCCACAGTGGCTGCACAAGTTTATGTCAAATAGTCGTCCGTGGTGCAGCTGGATACCGTTTTGAAGGGTTAACGACGTGTTTCTCCCCAAGCGCACCCTCTTGCACTTGCTTATCCCAGCTGCCTCCTCCCAGCGCCTGCCCCACAAAAGGAAGCTGTGAGTACCAGGCTAAGTATCTTAACCTGGGTTTTTTCTGCAGAAATGAGGACAGAATTTTAAAAACAGACTTTCACGACTCATGGTAGAGGGAGTAGAGACAACAGAAAGAAAAGTTTTGCCCTCGGGAGTCTTGCAGGGATCTGCTTTTGAAAAGTTTACGACACAACTGTGGCCAGTGTCCAAGGTCACCGTGACTAGGGTTCCCATGGTCAAGGTTGAGAGGGGAGTTGGAAACGTTTGGGCTTGTGTTATGCCCCTTTCTAACTAACCAGACAGAGTCCCTCGATTCTAGTCCCTGAGGATAGAAAGGAGTTGGGCTCCATGCTCCCAGATTCCCAGCACTACCACCACCTGAAGAGTTGAGTGGAAATGGAAGAGGGGCAGAAAGGACCTGGTGTAGCCCACTAAGCTTCCTGTGACCCCAGACTGGTCTGGGTGGAAGAGTCAAGTTCACCTATGCTTTTAGAAAGGATGTGGCATTGGATGAGCCAAGGCACACCACACAGGAAGTCTGCATGTGTGGCAGCACCCAGACCAGACAGGCATGTGGGCATCTCAGTAGGTGCAGGGTGAAGGGGCAAGTGCAGGAGAACAGTGAACTTGGGGATTATGATATGGTCAGATGCCAACCGACGATCAACAGCCTTCCCCTCTGCTCTCACCCCGTTATACGGGAGCACTAACTCAGAAGTGACCGCAAGGAGAGAGAGAGGAGAATCTCCTGAATGGATTACGTTCTTCTTGAGAAAGGAAAGAACCGAGAAAATAAGGTGACTCCTTTGCACACCTGAGTGTAGTGGCTTAGAAGGGTTGTACCTACCTACTGATCAAGGTCTACCATAATTTAACAGATCTCCTACTTTTAGAAGGTTTTTTCGCTCCCAGTAGGTCATTATTATAAGTCACGCATAACCAAGCATCCCCGTTCGTTCTCTCCACTGCTGGCCTTGCTGAGTTTGTCAACCTGGTTCAACCCATTTTTTGTTCTTTCTGTGCTAACAAAACTACTCTTACGAAGGTAACCGATGAACTAGGTGTTGCCAAACACAAGGAACTCACCGTAATCTCTATATGTCACGTCACTTCCCTATCTGACATTGATACATATTCTTCTGAAATTCTCACCTCTCTTGAGTTGCTTAATGTAATTCTTTTTATTTCCTCTACTTCTCTCACTTTTTTTTCTTAGTTTGCTTCTGCAGCTCCAACTCCTCCAAAACCCATTTAAATGTTGATTTTTTTTCAGATTATCATTCCCCTTGGTTCCCTCTTCTCCGCTGCCACGTGTTTCAAGTTGATTCTTGGTCAGTGTCTCATATTTAACTATCTCCTAAATATGGTACCTCCTAGATCTTCTATATAAAATTTTTACTAGATTGCCTCATTCATGGCATCTTCTTATGGATCTTAATTCACCCACCCATCCATTCATTCATTTAGTGATTTAATATTTACTGAGTGCCAGATATCGGTCTGGGCATTTGTGATATAGTAATAACAACAACAACAACAAAAAAGCCAAAAAAAATCTGTGCTCTGAGACATTGCACTCTAGTTTGATGTGATGGACAGTAAACAAACAATAGAGGGAAAATGGCATTTTTTCAGTTAACTGCTCTAAAATCAGGCTATTTTCTTCTCCATACCTATGATTCTTCCTTCAACTACCATAGCCAAGAATGTTATGATTATCCATCAGCTTTTTCATATTAGAATCATCAGAATCAACCTCAACTCCTCTTCTGCTTTGCTTTGGGAAAGCAACAGAGCCTAGTAGTTAGGAGTCTGGGCTATCCCTTCCCACAGATCATGGTTCAAATTTTGTCACTTAAGATAGCTACGTGACTTTGGTCGAGTTACTTAACCTCTCTAAACTTGTATCAAAAAATCCTACCTCGGGACCTCCCTGGTGGCGCAGTGGTTAAGAATCCACCTGCCACTGCAGGGGACACAGGTTCGAGCTCTGGTCCGGGAAGATCCCACATGCCGTGGAGCAACTAAGCCCGTGCACCACAGCTACTGAGGCTGTGCTCTAGAGCCCACGAGCCACAACTACTGAGGCCCGTGCACCCAGAGCCCATGCTCCGCAACGAGAGAAGCCACCGCAGTGAGAAGCCCATGCACTGCAACAGAGTAACCCCCGCTCGCTGCAACTAGAGAAAGCCCGCGCACAGCAATGAAGACCCAACGCAGCCAAAAATAAATAAATAAATTAATTAATTAATTAATTTAAAAAAAATCCTACCTCAGAAGACTAAGTGTGAGTGAAATAATATACAGTCATTATCCCTGCCTTATATTTGGTACTCACTAAATGGTAGCTATTGTTCTTTTATTACTATTGTTAATCCAGTTGGCAATTAAATCTTGCAGATTCTGTTTTCTAAAACTTCACTGGCTGAAATGGTAGCCACCAATGCGTGTGGTCATTGATCCCTTGAAATGTGGTTAGTCAAAACTGAGAGGGGCTGTAAATGTAAAATACACACTGGATACCAAAAACAGTACCTAAAAACAATGTAGAATATCTCACAGATAATTTTATATTGATGACCTGTTAAGATAATCATATTTTGATCTGTTGGGTTAAAGAAAATATACTATTTAAATTGATTTCACATGTTTTGTCTTACCCGTTTAATACAGCTACTAGAAAATTTAGACTTACCTATGTGACTCTCATTATAAATATTTCTAAAGAAAGTGCTGTTGGAAACATTTCCAAGTATCGTTCCTCTACTCTGCACATCATGTTTATTATCATCTCTTTGCTGTCTTAGCTCAGTACTATCCTACTGGCCTCTGTGATTCTTCGAAATCCATCCTCTACACAGTTGCCTGATTGATACTTCTAAAATGTTAGAAAAGCTTTTTCTACTACCTGGAGATAAATCCAGGATCCTTGTTTTGGCATACAGAACTTTCTGTGATCATGCGTTTTTACCTCGCTGGACCGTCCTTGAATTCTTTCTCACAGTTTCCATGGAATGCGGCTGCTCAAAGCTATTCATGCTTCTTTGCTGTTGTACATGGTACCCCTCTACCTGAAATGAACTCTCTCATCCTGTCTACCCAAAGAATTCCTCCTTTATCCTTAAAAAACTACCTTGTTGCCGTGTGCAGTTTCCCCACATCTCCTTTTGGTTTTGTTTATACAAGCAAGCTTTCACTTACATTCTTCATTGCCCTTCTCCGTTACTTACTCTGTCTTTTTGGGCTTTGAGTTTCTGAAAAACTGGGATTGTAATTTATTACTGTCTGTATTCACCATACATATCAGAGTATTTGTAACAGATTAAGTAAGCAAAAATATTTAAAGGAAGGAAGGATAAATTGAAGGCTTATTTAAAAACATAATAAACAAGCCATAAAAACAATATAAACTAAATGTTTGGTACTGTCCATCTTGAAGTTGAAAAAATAACTCATGTCTAAGACACACCGAATGCCTAAGTAAATGTAATGTAACATCTATTTCCAAATATGATAGTTGCATTTTGCATCAGAAGTACTACTGGAATCCACAGCCGATTCTGGTTTTTCCATTTCCTGCTTCAGCCAATGGGAGCAATTGGAAATAATACACGCACCTCTTGAAACAGTCAATTCTTTAATAGAAACTCTAGAACTTGATCAGTTCACCCTTTGATATAAGACTGTCTTCTCTATTGTAAACAAAAAAACAAAACCTGTGGTTAGTTATCCTTATTGGAAGTTCTGTTCTTACATTATTTCTACCAGGAAACTCACATAAGCAATTCTGAGAATAAGGCCCATATAGTGCACTCTTTGAAAGTTTGCAAGCCTCTTTGTTTCCTAGGTGTTGTCTCCATAGACGGTCCCTTATCTGACAGAAAGCTGGCCTGGGAATTGCCCTTCCCCACTGGGAGAACCCTAAAACCACTATCGGGGCTAACGATTTCTGAACCAGACGAAAAACAACTGAGAGATGCGAGCACAGATTTCTGTGCTGTCATCTCATTCCTGGTGATTTATTCAGTGGAAGGCGCTGTTTGTTTTCCAAGGTGGAGCCGTTAGGGAAGGTCTACACTCATCTTTGCGATTTCTTAAGAACCTAAAAACAGATATAGTAGTGTACTGACCTAATTTTCCAGGCAAGGGTTACCCAATAGGTCAGTGGGCTAATACCAGATTTTGATGTACTGTGAAAAAGTATGGTCATTGGATCAAGAAGTCGGCTGGGGGCGAAAGTTGCCCTTTAAGGGTAACATAGATGACAGATGACATCACCATTGGCCCTGGGCTTGCTTGCCGTTGGGGACTAAAGTTTCATAAATTATCACAAATTAATGTTTGTGCAGCATGGGCTGATTAGAGGCAAAAAGATATGATGCACTTTGTAGAAATTACTTGTATTAGGAAAGAATTTACCAAAAAAAAGATACTTCAGTTTAAATGAGTCTAAAATCTTAATATAGATCCATTCCATTTTAAAATTCACTATTGTGATATACCAAGGTGCTGTTTTTGTAACATACCTTTTTATTATTCGCATCATTATTGGTAAGTCAATATTGTGTTAACAGATCAGAAAAATATAATTTATTTTTCATTAACAGTTATGAATTTCACATTAAAACTTGTTATTAAAAATTCTTTATAAACATAACTTAATGGACTGGTTACAAAGGGCATCAGCAAACTGTTTCTGTAAAGAGCCAGATAACAAATATTTAACTCTCTGCAGGCCATGCAGTCTCTGTAGCAATCTCTCAACCCTGCCCTTGCGTCATGAAAGCAACCAGTAAAACTTTATTGACAAAAGCAGGAAAAATAATAAGCAGTGGGCTGGTCTCAGCCCACAGCCAGTTTGTCGACCCCTAAGCTATGGTATAATACAGTATAGTATCTCAGAGAGATACCTTAATTTACTCAACCATTCTCTTATTGCTGGGCATTTAGATTATTCCAAAAATGTCCTATTCTAATAAAAATTTTTAAATAAACGGCTCTGCGATTAAAACTTTGTCTGCACTCCCAAAATTGCCCTTAGAATAGATTCCTAGAAGTAGAATTTCTAGGTCAAAAGCTATAAATATTTGTGAAGCTTCCTATCCTTTTGCCCCTTGCGAGGAGTGTAAATTGGTGTGTCGTTTCTGGAAAACAGAACTGATGCCTCCCCAAGAGCTTACTAGTTCTAAGAATGATCATTTGTAAAGGAGAACAAAGAAAGGATTTTATGTTAAGAAAAAGGTGTCTCAGTGTATTCGTTTTGTGTGTATGCAACTGTATACAATTTGTATGTTACACAAATTTAATTTTTTCCAAGTTTATTATCCGTTTGTATGTCTTTACGTTTTCATTTATATACATTGGACTTTTTTTTCCCTTTTCTTTACTTTCCCTTTTTTTTCCCTTTACCATTTTGTCTTCTCCTCTCCAGTTTTATTTCCGTTATCCGTATTTTAGGAGTAAAAAATCTAAGACCACAGGTGTTTGAACCACGCTGCCCAGGTCCGTACTCTGATTCTGCCCCTTCCTAGCCGTGTGACCTAACTTTAATTTCCCATACTTCTCAACTTCCATATTTCTGAAATGGAGTCAGTAAGAGTATCTACATCATCTGTGGCTTTGAGAAAATTATGGAGAGCACTTTACACATTGCCTTACACACAGTAAATGTTCAATAAATACCACCTATGACAATGACAGTGAAGGCACAATTTCTTCATTACTTAAATGTTCATTATCCATCTGGTGATCAAATATATCGTTACTTCTATTTTCCTTTAACTTTATTTTGATTTAATTAAAAACTCCCCGGATGCTGTTTTGGTGTAAAGTATGAAGACAGGCTTAAACTGATTTATTTTCCAAATAGCTGGCCAATTACTGCAGTATTTTTTACTGAGTTGTACATTCATTCCTCATTAGTTTGTGCTGTGACCTTTATCAAATATTTTGCTTTTACACATTTTAGGATCTGCCTCTAGTGTCTTAAATTTATCTGCTGGTTCATTCTGACCTCTTCATCACTGATTTAATTATTGCTACTTTATAACACCCAGTAATACTTGCGTTACTCTAGTTTCCCATTTTTCCCCAGAATAAATTCATTCTCCTAGTTGTATTTTACAGTCAGGTTTTCAGTTTCCATAAAGAATTGCTGTCACTTGAATTTGGATCAGAAGTAAAAGATACTTGCCAAAAAAATTGAGAATTGACATCACTATAATAAGCATTCTTCCCATCCTGGAACATAATGTGTATCCTCATTTATTCAACTCTTCTTTTATGTTTTTCGATGGAATTTTACCATTTCCCATATCATGCAAAAATAGATAACACTTACTGACATTTAATTCTGTGCGAGGGATTTCTCTAAGGACTTTGCATGTATGAATACGTTTAAATCCTAAAACTATAAGAGAAAGGCTTTTCATTATCCGCACTTGACAGTGGTAAAACTGAGGAACATAGAGATTAGGTCATTCGTCCCCGATCACCCTAGGCCCAAAGTTAGAACCAGAGTCTGCTTCCAAAAGCCCGTGTTTTTAATTACTGAAAGCCCGTGTTTTTAATTACTGTGATATACTCATCATATACTTTAGATGTTAAGAGAATTCTTAAATGTATCATATCACTGTGGCTGTGGGAATGACATAGTTTTTTCCCCAAATTATTTTTATTTATTTATTTATTTTATTTTTGGCTGCGTTGGGTCTTCGTTGCTGCACGCAGACTTTCTCTTGTTGTGACGAGCAGGGGCTACTCTTCGCCGCGGTACGCAGGCTTCTCATTGCCGTGGCTTCTCCTGTTGCGGAGCACCGGCTCTAGGCATGCGGGCTTCAGTAGCTGTGGCTCTCCGGCTCAGTAGTTGTGGCTCACGGGCTCTAGAGCGCAGGCTCAGTAGTTGTGGCGCACGGGCTTAGTTGCTCCGCGGCATGTGGGATCTTCCAGGACCAGGGCTCGAACCCGTGTCCCCTGCATTGGCAGGCGGGTTCTTAACCACCGCGCCACCAGGGAAGTCCCCCCCCCCCCAGATATTTTTTTTTAATTGGTAACTGCTAACAGAGAGAGGAAAAATAATTGTCTTTATTGTTGATGAACTCATAATTTGTACATAAAAATCTACTTTGAGCGTTTACAAAAAAGAAAAAGGAAATTGGGTACAAATGATATTTCAAGAAAAAAAAAAGAAAACTAAAAATGAGATGTTTCCACTAACAGACTTAGTTTTGTTGTTGTATATTTTATTTTTCTTGAAGACCAATTTGAATGTTGCAGCACAGTACCTTGGTTTAGCTTGAGGAAAGAAACTGTCTTCAGAACAGAGCTGGAAAAATATGACCAGTGATAACTCTATGTCATGGCAAGGTCCATGGACACCCAGAAGAGGAAATCTAAAATTTCCTGCATGTTAGCAGTCTCTGTGCAGTTTCCTTAAGGTTTTCTGCTGTGTTACCTACGAGAAGAAATTGACACGTATTTAACTATATCTGTTAGAGTTCTTCCTTCCCTCGGTACCTTGTGTCTCTGCTGAACGTTATGATACGTTTGTGCCACTTTATACACAAAACGTGCAGCGGTGTACACACACACACATAACATACACATACATACATACATACACACACACATACATATACACACATATGTACACACACAAACACAGCAACGCCAAAGTGAGGCAGTGTCATCAACTGTTGTCAATCAAATAATAGGTTATTCAGAACAATTACAAATCATCCACTTGAGAGTAATCATGCTAGAAAATTTCCGGACAGTTTGCTATTGCTATGTTAATGTCACTCTCAGGGGAGGGAGATCATGTCTCACTTGAGATTCGAGCTCCGCAGGATATAAATCCCTATACAACCAAAGAAGCGGTAAGAACATGTTTTCCAAAATGCAAGATTATCCCTTGACCCATCAGTCTCACTAATGGGGCAACATTTATCTCTCCCTTCCCCGGGGCTACTCTTATAGGCTAAGAGTAAAGTAGATGATGTTATATCCAGGAGCTGAAATGAGAAAGAGCTGATGTGGGCATATCTGATAAATCACCTTCCTTGGACCCCAGAAACTTTGTGTGTGATTGCTTTGTGAATTAATGCAACAGACAAAGCAACTGGTGGTTGCTCTTTGTTGTTTTTGCTTCCTCCTCCTCCTCCTCCTCCTCTTGTCCTCCTCTTTATCATTATTATTATTAATTATTACTGTTTATACTACTACTATTACTTTCAGTGCAGTCCACCTGACTACCCTATATAAGTTGGTTACCTTCCCCTTTACATCTG
This sequence comes from Physeter macrocephalus, assembly GCF_002837175.3. Classification (NCBI taxonomy): domain Eukaryota; kingdom Metazoa; phylum Chordata; class Mammalia; order Artiodactyla; family Physeteridae; genus Physeter; species Physeter macrocephalus. The sequence goes on along the minus strand of NC_041227.1, from coordinate 130,319,368 downwards.
GCACTTTCCTCCCCTGCTTCTTTCATAGGATTTCATATCTTTTAAGAAACTCTTATTTTTCTAGTGTTGCTTGTCTCTCCCTGCTAAAATGTAATCCTTCACAGAGTAGGATGTTGCATCTGTTTTTGGGGTGTACCCACAGAGCCTAAAAGAGCCTGGGACACATAGTAGGTGCTCAATAAATAGATGTTGGATGGATAATAAACATTGCTGGTACATGGAGGGCTAATTACCTCTGTCTTTGAAGGTTTTTCTAAGCAGAGGGACCTGTTGCTTAAGTAGTATTTTGATGCATTTATTGACCCAAAAATATTTTATCCGGGCCTTCCATGTACCAGGCACTCTGTTAGGCTCTCTGAAAGATTTAGAGAAAGATTAAGCCATAGGTCTTATCATTGAGATTCTTCTAGTTTATGAGGAAAGAGAAACTTGTACAAATAGGATTATATTACACTATGGTGCGTTTTAGAAAAAAAAAACCTTAGGAACAAATAGTTGGTGTATGATTTGCAGCTGTTTTATAGAGGCAGTCCTTCCGGAAGAGGTGATGATTAAACCAAGCATAGAAAGATGGATAAGAGCTTTCTGGGATTGTAAAATGGCAAAGGACACTGTGAGATTTGCACGTGAGATCTGGATGTGGAGGTGTGGGGAAACAGAGTCTGTTATTGTCATGAAGCCGGGGCTCTAGAAAGTGCCCCCACGTCAACCTGTAAGTCATCAGGAGGCTCAGAGGCTGCTCCGAGTGGGCCACAGGCTCCCTGCAAGCTGCACCTGGTCCCTAGCCGGGGTTGGCAAAAGGGATGTGAATCTCCAGAGGGAGCTGATGCTGGGGTGATAAGATGCACTCGTGTTTTTCTTTAAGCTTCCATCTCACGTGAGTTTCCCCTCACATATTCGGTGATCATGTGGTTTGGCCGAAGGGAAGAGAGTTTATGAACACCGTGTCAGCAGAATATTGGCGTCAGAATTTCACAGTTATCTGGGTCCTAAGGGACTGACTGGGCTGGACCTCAGACCAAGATTCTGATAAAAAGAGATAACGGGGGCGGGGGGAGGGGGGAGGTCAAAGCAGGAACCGTGCTTCGTTTAGCCTGAGTCAGAGGTAACCAGAGAAATTTAAAGAAGGAGCTAACGCAAGAAGTTTTGAGCCTGCAAATAGGTAACTCAAAACTTTAAACTCCAATAATTTGTAATAATAATCAAGAAGATTTTTTTTCCCTACCTATCGTGTTAAGTTAGTGTTGCCAGCTTTGATCTAGATGCTTCTGTCATAAGTATACTGTTTACAATATTGTCTTTAAAATGTGTATTGAGGGTTACTTATGATCACTCATTGTACCGTAATTTATTGAATGTGGAGCTCTATTGCAATTTAAATCATTCTGGAACTTTTCGTTTTACACTGGAGGAACCCGAGGCTTAGAGGGAGGCAGTGATTTATTCCGGTGACACAGTTGGTCCAGGTTTGGGATGGGGACAAGTCTCCTGACTTCTAATTCAGTTTTCCTCCCAGAATATCTATGAGTCAGGTTCAGATTTTGATCTTGTTCTTGTGGAGAAGGTATGGATTTTCCAGTCAGATGTATGGGACTTTGAATTCCAGGTCTAGTGCTTCTTATATGTGTGACTTTAGATCAGTTAACTTTATTGTTAAAATTTTCATTTGATTTTATTTTTATGGAAGTAGAGTTGATTTACAATGTTCTGTTAATTTCTGCTGTACAGCAAAGTGATTCGGTTATATATACGTACATAGACATTCTTTTTTAAATAGTCTTTTCCACTGTGGTTTATCCCAGGATATTGAATACAGTTCCCTGTGCTCTACAGTAGGAGCTTGTTGTTCATCCATCCTGTATATAATAGCTTACATCTGCTAACCCCAAACCTCCCACTCCATCCCTTCACCACCCCCTCCCTCCCCCTTGGCAACCACAAGTGTGTTCTTAGATCAGTTACCTTTAAATTTCTGAGCCTCAGTTTTCTCATCTGTGAAATGTGGCTAGTGAGATAAAAGAGATCATATTTGTGAGGTCTCCAGCCCAGGGCCTTCCTCAGGCTGGGCAGTAAGTAAACAAGAACTGATGCTGTCGGCACCTCAAATCGCCGGTTGGGTTTTACTCTGAGAAGTAGCCTGGTATGGCAGAGCTGCATTTTGGGTTCTATGACCAGAAGTGAGAACTCTCTAAGTAAATTTCAGCTGAATTTCTTACTCCATGGTTTTGACATTCATGTTCCCTTGTGATCGTGAATGGCATAGAAGACAGTATTTTTTTTTTTCAAAAACTAGTGAATGCTCCTTTCCCCTGTTGTAGATCCTCAAAGAATAATAACATGTACTGAACTTTACGATCAGTAAGAGAGTAAGATACACCTTTGAAATCGTCACAAATCAAAATCACAAGGAGATATGACTTCACACTTGTTAGGATGTCTATTATCAAAAAACAGAAAATAACAAGGGTCGGCAAGGATGTGGTGAGGATGTGAAGGATGCAGGAACCCTTGTGCACTGTTGATGGGAATGCAAATTGGTGCGGCCGCGTAAAAATCGGTGTAGACGTCAGCAATCCCCACTTCCAGGTGTTTTGCGCAAAGGAACTGACATCAGAATCTCAGGGAGATATCTGTCCTCTCCTGGAGTTTTTAATCTCTCAGTCCCATCCACACGGAGCTTCCGTCAACTGTCGATCACAGTTCTCCTTTCCCTCCCCCAGCTGGTTCCCGCAGAGGTTTCTGCTCTGGGAAGGCGTGATTCTCTGTGTCTGCCTGTCCTGTCTCCCAGTCTGGGGACAGCGATTTGCCTTGTGACCTCACTTCTTTGAAGCATCTCAGAAGAGTTGTCGATTTTCAGCCTCTTCAGTTTTTCACTTGTTCTCAGGAGGCTGTGACAACTCGCACCCTTCTCACATGCCAGACCAGACCATTCTTTTTTTTTTTTAATTAAAAATTTCACTGTGTTTTAAAATGGGAGATACATCCTTCGAGAAATAAAGGATGATGACATATAGTATACGTCTAATGATATTGTAAAACGACTGGACTTTGGAACTCATTCCCTGATTCTAATTATTTCCATAATTATCATCCAGTAAAGAAATTAATTAATCCTGCTATTCAAGCTAAATTCCTACGAACATTCCAGCAGAGTACATGTTTAGAATGGTCAGCTCCTAAAGACAATGGCTAAAAATCCAGAGGAAAAATGGATTTGGAAAATAAGCGATAGATAATTTCTGAAGTCAACAGAAAACGGAGCCTGAATATTTTTACCTAAAAACCCCAAACCAAATCCAAATCTTTCTTTTTTTCGTTTTTTGTTTTTTGCGGTACGCGGGCCTCCCACTGTTGTGGCCTCTCCCGTTGCGGAGCACAGGCTCCGGACGCGCAGGCTCAGCGGCCACGGCTCACGGGCCCAGCCGCTCCGCGGCACGTGGGATCTTCCCGGACCAGGGGCACGAACCCGCGTCCCCTGCATCGGCAGGCGGACTCCCAACCACTGAGCCACCAGGGAGGCCCCCAAATCTTTCTTAATTGACAACCTACATTGATTTGAATGAAAGTTCCAATTCTATGTCATCAAGAGACCCTTTAGTAAATTTCTGATCGTGTATCAACCCATGAACGTGGAGTGCTCACAATATTACATTTGAGTCTCCCCCAATTGCAGATGTGTTTTGTAAGAGGGATTAAAAGGAAATGAATGGAATAGCATTTAAAGAATCAGAGGATAATACACCAGCCCAAGTGAGTGAGGTCCATGGAGCTTTTGTTCATTTGTTTTGGTAAATTTACCATTAGTAGCCTCCAGGTGATGGAGTCTGTGATTCCTCCAAAGGCTCTCAGATGGTAATATCTTTTGTTCTGATTATTTTCAGCCTAATATTGCAGACGACCAACTATTGTGCTGATAATGAACAGAGCTCAGGTAGTTCGCCTCTCTTGAACCTCTGAAAGTGTTTCTTACTTTGCAAAAGACCTTGGAGAGTCCTGGCTCTCTCTCAGCCAGTGCGACTCGCTGACCTGAGGCAAATAGTTGACACCTTTTCCTGACAGGCATTACAGCAGTAGGGAAGCAGCGCCTCTGTCAGGTGTAGCCTTTGCCTGGCCGGAAGCGGATTGCCTCAGCTATTAGGACATTTATTGATGCGTTCTAAGTTTTTACGGCCATCATCGCCAGGCCACGCGTGCGCAGAAACTAAATAAACCCTTTTTATATCACGTTCGCCGCCTTTTGGCAGTACTATAGGCTTGACTTATAGTTCAGCAATTGAATTTCCTTTTGCAGTTGGAGAAATTTTGAAATGTGGCTCCATAATATCCCTGCATCCAATGTTGTCAAAGGCTAAACACTCAATGGTTATTTACTCAAAGGTGTAAAGACAGTTTCACGTTGGGCTTTTTGTTTCTCCTTTTCAGCCGCGTCTCTAGAATCTTATTTCTGCTTCGGAGGCAGATCTCTTGTTGACGCTCACATTCCTGGGGTGGGGATTTGAAACTGGGTCTGTGGACTTCTTCCTCTCACCGTGAGCCCTCTGACCTCTGCTGCAGTTTTTCTTTCCTGGGAATTCCTGCAAAAACGGGAATGATTGAAAACTAGCCTATCCAATTTAATTATCTGACTCCTACCACAAATCGTGGCTACAATGGGAAGCGTTACTGAAGATATACCAACCTAGGGCTTCCCCGGTGGCGCGGTGGTTGGGAATCCGCCTGCCGATGCGGGGGACAGGGGTTCGAGCCCTGGTCCGGGAAGATCCCACGTGCCGCGGAGCAGCTAAGCCCGTGCGCCACAACTACTGAGCCTGCGCTCCAGAGCCCGCGAGCCACAACTACTGGACCTTGTGCACCACAGCTACTGAGCTTGCGCTCTAGAGCCCGCGAGCCACAACTACTGAGCCCACGCGCCACAACTACTGAAGCCTGCGTTCCTAGAGCCCGTGCTCCGCAACAAGAGAAACCACCGCGATGAGAAGCCCGCGCACCGCAACGAAGAGTAGCCCCCGCTCGCCGCAACTAGAGAGAGCCCGCGTGCAGCAACGGAGACCCGACGCAGCCAAAAATAAATAAATAAAATAAATAAACTTATTTTTTTTAAAAAAAGATATACCAGCCTAGTGGCTAAAGAGAATTTAATTATTTAATTTTAAAAAATTCTTGGAAGGTACCTACTCACCATGACAACCATTGACTTCAGTGTCATTCTATTTTTCTGTTTTGAGTCCCAGGACCAACTTCACATGTCTTCAAAGCTAAATATGGTTGATATTAATGTTGAATATGGTTGATAAAGAATAAAGGTCATTTTTAACATCTAGAAGGCGTGGATTCCCTTATAGCAGTGCAACCATGCCAAGGTTGGAAGCTGCACTTCGGTGTGAAGGGGGTCATTGAGGAACCGAGGGCAGATCAGAAAGGACAATCAAGGGCGAGCACATTTGCTTTTAGCAAACAGGAAGCCTGCAGCCTTTCCTTCATAGTACAGTACAAAGAGTCAATAAGATCAGGCGGAGGAAGTAATTCAGATCTCACGGTGCCTGCCTCCTTTCTGATAAAGGATAGTTGCAAAATAACGTACACCATATTTTTTCCTAGAGGCGAGATTCATTCACATGAAGGACAACCAAAGGTGATTTATTTATTCATTTGTATATGTACTTAAAAAGCCAATGTGGACTGCCCCATCTCTCAGTTACTGCGAAGCGTTAGAGAGACTGAAGAATGGGTGGTGGATGCCAAAGTGATGGAGACAGGGCCTTGAGCGGTTCACAGCATGATGGGGAAGAGAGCTGTGCTTATAAATAGTCATCCTTGGTAGTTACCAGCGTGACAGGAGAGCCCTGAATAGTGTGCCAAGGAAGGACACATTTTGCCTGGGAAGAAGGAAGGGAGAATTTATCGAGGCTGTATGGACCTCTTGTAAGTCAACGGTGTAGTATACTACATCTGGCTGTTCTAGACTTTAAAGTTTCTCAGTTAGACAAATAAATGAATCCATCTTCATGCTACAGATATGTTCTATCCCCTACGAATGGCCTTCGATTGAATCGGGAGTAGGATGGAGCAGCCGAGGCTTGATCGTGTAGAAACGGAGCAGTAGGTGGTGTGGGACTGATGAGCCTCCATCTTCATGGGTCCCATGAGTTCTGGTCTCTGCTGGTCTAAGTTAATTCCGTGCTGTAACGGAGCAAGAAGCACCCAAAGCTTGCCCTTTGGAAATGGCCCCAGTTGAACAAACTTCATTTGCATCCAAGACTTCCTCTTCTTGTTATAAATGCTTCTTGTGAGGTTAAGGTGTGGACATTCCCACCTCACTGGCCACTGTTCTCTGTATGCGCGTGCGTGCGTGCGTGTGTGTGTGTGTGTGTGTGTGTGTGTGTGTTAGTTATCTATCTAGACCCCAGCCAAGAGTTTGGGAAATTTAGAAGGGGGAACTGGGCAGGGGGGACGAGAAAGACAAGATGGAAAAGTTAATTTGAAAAGAGAGAAAGAGGACAGGTGTGTGTGTGTGTGTGTGTGTGTGTGTGTTACAGTTCTATCTAGACCCCAGCCAAGAGTTTGGGAAATTTAGAAGGGGGAACTGGGCAGGGGGGACGAGAAAGACAAGATGGAAAAGTTAATTTGAAAAGAGAGAAAGAGGACAGTTCTTCCAGCATGGAGCCGATTCTGTTTCCTTGTTCATCCACCTTCTTTCTCCCTCTCCACATTTTTATTGCTCCTGATGATTCGTGGAACCCGTCCTTCTGGAATGCCATGGGTCAAAGTACTGTAAAGAAGTAGAAAACAAAATTGAAAGGCATCTGGAGTGAAACCAGATTACATCTACTAAGTGGTACTAAATTCTGTCTTTGGTTTTCTGGCATTCATTCCCCTTGGAAGATCTCAAGTGATAGATTATATAGACAGAATTTGCAAAATAATAATAATAATAATTTCTAAGTGGCTCTTATGTGCTTTAATGAGTTAATATAGCAGAGTCCTTTGTATTTTTAAAATAGCCTTGATGTATGGATTTCAAAATATTATAAGTAATAGCTAGTGATAGAAATGCTATCACATCTTACTGAACTCAAATAATTACTTTGACTTGTAAATGTTAAATGTGTTCCTTACTTTCAGGGTGATAAGTTACTCTTTTTTAACTGTTAGGATAATTGAGGTTGCTAAGTTTTTAGGGTTTTTTATAACAGTGACTGTTATTTTTGTTTAATGTTGGAGAACGATGCAAATAGGGTTTTCTATGGCAGTCTACCTGTGAGTCTTCATATGCTTTTCAATAAATAGAAATAGAGTCACAGATGTAGAAAACAAACTTATGGTTACGGGGGGGAAAGGGGTACAGAGGGATAAATTGGGAGATTGGGACTGACATATGCACATTACTATATATAACACAGATAATTATTAACAACCTACTGTATAGCACAGGGAACTCAGTACTCTGTAATGACCTATATGGGAAAAGAATCTGAAAAAGAGTGGATATCTGTATATGTGTAACTGATTCACTTTGCTGTACAGCAGAAACTAACACATCATTTTAAATCAACTATACTCCAATAAAAATTTTTAAAGAACATATGCTTTTCAATAAAGGCAGTTCATTAAAAGGATAATCACATTTTGTTTATTCAGAGATAAGCTCATAAATCAGAAACATATTCTGCTGGACCATGTATCCTGATTTTATTTTCCACAAAATGTGGTCATTTTACCCATGATTACAATAACATAAGTGGCATAGCTTGGAAAATGTACTATTAAAGGAAACATTCTAGTGAGATTTAAAATGTGGAATGCATATTGTCTGAATGGAAGTGAACCTTTGGGGGAGGTACCACAAAGGACTTTAAACCTTAAAATACAGTCAAGGAATGAATGAAGTGGGGTAACTCCTTCCGTAGATTTTGATGTGAGGGTGGTCATATTGTTTCCAGCTTTACAATTCTTTGTCTTCACGGAGCTCTCGTCGAGTTCTTGAATTTCGACTTGCTCATTGTAATGTCCAGTGAAAATCCCATTAATGTAATCCCATGGAAATAGCTTGTGACTTTCTCTTTCCACCAACCCATTGTGGTTTCAGTGTTGAGAACATCCAGGAACTTCCAGATCGGTATCGGTTTGGAGGGCTTAAAGTAATTTCAGGAAATAAGTGGAGTGCCCATCTGACCTCCAGTAAGCGTGCCTGGTTCCAGAGAGCTTGCTGTTTTCTCACGGTGACCTTGAAAATCACTTCTGTGATCAAGTTAGACCTCTTCTAACACTCAGAGGAAAAGAAATACTTTTCATGAAATGATGAGAATTGAAGGAAGAAAAGTGACTAGGACAACACATTGGTCCACTCACGGTGAAGATGAGACCTGGAAAAAGTTTGGCATTTGCGACTTCCTGTTTACTTTCAAGATGATTGCGATATCCAGGGCAATTAACATCCAGTCAATAGCTGGGCTCTGCCAATGTGCACTTTTCTCCCTGCAGAATACCTACAAGAAATCAGTTTTCATTCAAGAGGAGATTTCTCATTTAGATTAAAGAGACTAACAAGTTCACTTAGAAACCCCACCCCCACCCCCCACCCCCCGCGAGAACTATAGACAAAGCTTATGTACTAGCAAAGGTCATGATGAAGCGACCCTGGGCTCCTTACTAGCTGTGTGACATTGAGGTCAACTTCAGGGTTCCTAGTTTTATTTGTAAAATGGGAGTGATAATTTTACGTTGACTCATGAGGTTATAAGGATTAAATAAGAGAACATACCTCAAGCTCTTAACGTACTGCCAAGACCTGTAGCAAATGCTACGCAGGAGACAGCTGATTTTTTTTTTTAACATCTTTATTGGAGTATAATTGCTTTACAATGGTGTGTTAGTTTCTGCTTTATAACAAAGTGAATCAGTTATACATATACATATGTTCCCGCATCTCCTCCCTCTTGCGTCTCCCTCCCACGTGTTAGTTTCTGCTTTATAACAAAGTGAATCAGTTATACATATACATATGTTCCCGCATCTCCTCCCTCTTGCGTCTCCCTCCCACCCTCCCTATCCCACCCCTCCAGGTGGTCACAAAGCACCGAGCTGATCTCCCTGTGCTCTGCGGCTGCTTCCCACTAGCTATCCACCCTACGTTTGGTAGTGTGTATATGTCCGTGCCACTCTCTCACTTCGTCACCGCCGTCACTGCTTACCCTTCCCCCTCCCCATATCTGCTATTAATAGCTCAAGGTGGTTGTTTCTGAGTGGATTTTTCCCCCTGCAGTGATTCTCTTTCAACTCGAAGGTAGTAATGGATTTTTATCTATTTGGGGGGGAAATAAGGGCATACAGAACAAACCCTACTTTTTTTTCCTTTGTTATGATATAAGCTTTCCCTCAGGAAATACCTAGAACAAGAGCAATTTAGATGTAGTTTGAGAGGGTTCCTCCTTTTCAAATGGTTATCTAACTAATGACCAAAAGAACCCCGTGACAAGATGTGTTATTGTTTTCCTCGATTTACTAGGCTTAATGGTGAATTCTCATGGCTAGAATTGCATCATCAGCATAGAATTAGTAGTGTTAGAATTAGCTCTGAAGAGGAGAACTCTGCTCCCTAGAAAGTGGGTACCCTGCCTTACCAATAAAACAAAGATGACAGTTTCTGTACTCTACAGTTTAAAGGGATTTTATTTGATTAACTTTAGATGCCCAAGGAGGCTGGCTTGAAGTAAAGGCGTACTGATTTCTTCCACACACAGAGCAGGTACTGCTTTTTGGAAGTTGGTTGGATGACAATTAATGTTATGTATTTTTTAAGCCCCCTGTAGCACGTAGATGACACTTTTGTCGCTTGGGGAATTTCAATCTGTTGTTGGCACCATCACCTTGCTGCCTGTGGCACTTCTTCAGAAGTTCTCGGGTTTCACTGAGCTTATGATTTTCCATCTGGTTGTTTTGGAACAACTTTCCTTTGTCCACTGACCAACCCAACAAATAGTAAATGGTCAGGAACAGAAATATCCAGGATCCGGGTGCCAGAATGGATGTGTTTCTCTGACAGAATTCTGCTTCATTTTTAGTAAGAACATACATTATTCCATTGCTTCTCACCCCATCCCAAGGTGGGACAAACTAAGGGAGCAGGTCCCTGTGTAGATTATATTCTCTACTTAAAACCATTTGTACTCAAACCCAAATCATATCTAACTCACTGCATTAAGAGACCATATTATTCGTTGCAGAGAAAAATTCCATGCCTGAATTACAGTGTATAGGCTTATAGGTCCGTTTTCAGAGACAGGATTGATTGGCATGTCACAGGTCAGCAATATTACTGAATATCAGAATCACATATTACACCTTTCAGGTGAAATAATTTAACTTGTTTTATTCAAATCCATTGCATTAAAAACCATATGATAATTGGGTTGTATGTTGAAAAGAAAGCAAGAGAGGAGGAGGGGACTAAAGTCCCAGCTTAATCTCATAGAATAATAAATCACAAATAAATTACCGGAACGTAGCAAAGACTGATCCAAGAATTATGGAATTTCTAGGCTGGAAGGGATGTTGGGCTTGACTTTAGCCATCTTAATTTTACAGATGAAAAACTGAGAGGAAGGAAAGTTAAATGACAGCTCAAAGTCATAGGTCAGTAAGTGGCAAAGTTGGGACCGCAAGCTGGATCTCTCCATTTTAAGACCAGCGTTTTTCAAAATATGCAGTCAAAGTGTGTCTTCTTTTCAACATTTTGCGTTTCAATTGTATTTAATTTAATACACACCTACTGTTTTTCACACCAGTTTAGTTCCTACCATCTCTTATGGATGCCCTCTTAAAGCACAGACGTTGGTTGATGAAATTTAATAAAATGATCCAGAATGTACCTTGTATGCTATTTCAGAAACCACTTCCCCAACAGTTTTATTTTTGTATTTTACAAAAAAATAACTGTGTGTGTGTGTGTGTGTGTGTGTGTGTGTGTATGACATGTTTAAATGTTTTTCTAGGGCATCTGATTGCATGATGGGAAAGCTCGGTCCTTGTAGCAAGCTGAAGGAAGCATACCGCGTGTCATAATCATGTACCCCAGAGATGAAATGCCTGGGTCCCTCTATGCACTTTCTTCTTCACAGAGGCAAGCCAGGGAAATGGTTATTAGTAGAAGCTCTTGTCCATCCCTGACTAATTTCAGAGCAGTAGTAGCAATTTGCTTCCTGTACATCATGGTGCCTGGAGTCTGGTCTTGTCACAGCACAAGCTACATCTGCATGTGTAGATGACTCGACAGTTGGATTTTGCCAAGTCAGTTCATCAATACAGTGTTTTACTGACATGTTTAAAGTGCAGGCTATGCGTCAGGCACCAAAGCTGCATCCCACAGTGACACTGGGATTTTCCTTTGGTAGGTCCAAATGGACGTACAGAAAACCAGTGATGGACTGGGCTTGCAGTAAGGAATTAACGTGGCTGGGAGACCAGCCTATTGCAGAGGGAGGCGTGAACCCCGAGTATGGTAACCAGAAGAGAATAGAAAGTCCACACTCTGTCTGGACACGTGTTAAAGTACCAGGAGACCAGCCAGGAGGTGGAACAACAGCAGATTTCCGGTGGTGGCAACAAGCAAGTCATTCAAGATCACAGCATCCACGGCAGGCAGAGCCCATAAGTATTGGTACCTGAGTGTGAGAGGTGGAATTAGCAATTCACGACAACGTGCACGTCCAGTTAAACAAACAAACACATAAGAATCTACTGAGGTAGAAATGAGGAGAACTGGCCGTGTGTACTGTCAACAGTGGTATATGCTATTTCTTTTTCTTTTTCCTTTCTACTCAAATAACTTACACTTGGGGATTTCAACTGGCTGTTCCCACCTCTGGACGCTTCTCATTTTTTACCTGCTCTCTCCGCCTAGGACCTTTACGGCACGTCACCTGTCACAAGCTTAGAGCTGATCAGACAGGAGCATTTTCGATTGATTACTATTCTCTGCTCTCCTCCGGTTACTGAGACCTTAACTGAACCAAATGGTGAACTTGAGACAGCGCTGCCCAGTCAAATACACTGCACGATTCAGTCTCTGCCTCTGGAATCCCTATGATTCATTCATCTGTAGCTCTCTCTCTCCTCTCACTCTCTCTCTCTTTTTTTAAATAAATCACGCGAGGCGCTATTATAGGCAGGGCATGGTGCTGTATCCTGATAGCCTGGTTATGCTGAGAATTGCAATCGTATGAGAGAAATCTCCCATGTAGAATGACAACAGTAACCCAATAAGGGTAGGGCATTGGAAATAATGAGTTCCCACTTTGAAAAGAATATGATTTTTTTTTTAACATGTTTCCCTTCTTTGCTTAAAACATAGAAATCTAGTGGGCAATGCTGGGAGAGCTGGGACAGTTAGACAGCATTCAAGCTTCACACTTTGATAATCTCTCATCTCTAGGGGAAAAAAAAAGTGACTCACAGTCATCTATGATTTATGGAAGAACTGTACCGTGCAACTCCGAGAAAGCCGAATATATTGGCTCCATAAAGGAAATAGAAACATTTGTCATCGAAGAAATATAGGCAAAAGGGTTTAATACCTTCGAGGGAATCATGTTCCCCGTACGAAACATCTGCTGATTTCCTTTTAACTCGAGAAAGCAAATGTTGTTCTCACATGATATTCTCGTTTGGTGAGTCAAGCAAAGCTCCCCGGGAAGGGCCTGGGATGGACTGATTGGTAAATATTTACTTATTTATATTCGAGAAAATTAAGAAACATATTTCCCTAAATATGAAGAAGTTTTTTAAAAATTCTAGTTCCTTTTTTTCAATGGCAAAGAAATCCTGTTTAGCAAGTTTATTAGCATTGAGGATCTGTTTCCTCTGTTTTGTTTTGTTTTGTTAATTGTGATCCTAGACCTGGCTCTTTCCCTGTTCTTCATCTGTCATCCTGTCCAGATCAATACAAGGCCTCTGTCCCGGGATGGCACAGCTTTCTGTTTGCAGGCTTTGGGATAAAATATCAAGACGTTGAGACTTTTACTAATCTTTGCAAACGCAGCTTTCTTTTATTTCCAGAAGTCCGCATTCGGTTGATTCTTCTATAGAGGTGATGGGATTTTCCTCTTGTTTTAATCTTGTCTCTCTTTTTCTGGTTTGACCTAAAAGAGGTTTTCCTAAGTGGCTATAAAGCTAACGCATATTATTAACACAAAATATTCTCAGGGGCACAGGAAGTTTTGAAAGTGATCTTTGGTACTGATTGTCTCAGCCAATTCTTCAGAACTCAATTTAATCATAGGAGGGATGTGTTCACAGCAAGATTTGCCCCTTACATATGCGTGTGCATATTTTATAGGCTGTTTTCTGGGATTAGCATTAAAAACATGAAGAAAAAGAGACCCAACATGGTGTGGGTGTTCCTGTTATTTTATATTTACGTTGGATCATTGTAAAATCCTCTCTAAAGTATAAGATTCCCAGACAGAGAAGATTCTCAAATCTGTACCTTGTTGAAAAGCCAGATGAGATACATATTGAAAAGCATTTGCTTTGGATATTTTATGTAAATAAGCTATGTCACAGAATTGGCGAGACACACACAATAACAACAAAATCCAACTTCAAGTGAAACAAGAAGATAACATTTCAAGGGTAAGAAATCGCTGGATACGTTTTCAGAGTGTAACAGTAGCGATGCTTTATATAGTATGCTACAGAATACTTAGATTAAGATCTGGAACAAACAGAAGAATTAAGAAACAGAGCTGGGATTAAAAAATGGAAGACGAGCAGGAAGGATAACATAATCTAATCAACAAGGCACTCCATCGTGTAAGAAGAAAAGAAGCTCTTGAACAATCTTGACTTTACCATATTTATGGTCCTGTTGTATGAGGAGATAAATGATATTATTGGGGACAGGGAAAAAATAACAGAGGTAGAAAGATTTAATACATCAGCACAACCCTAAGCAGCTATTTGGAAATCTTCAGAGTGAAGAAAAAGTTTAACTCTTCATTTGACTGTTAGGTATTAAATAAACGTAACCTGAGAAGATACAGTCAGCTCTGCTATAATACTTGTTTTGAACATGCAAGTTAGTTCCAGTGCACTTGCTATACTAAGGAGCAATTTGGACATAACCTGTTTGCTTGAGTGTAACATGCCTTTTGAGCACGCTTCCTGTTTGCCTGTATGTGATTTCATTCTCAAGAAACACTAGGTGAATGAGAAAAGCTGCATCAGATTCAACGGAGCTGCATAGGAATACATGTGTGCGGGCACACACACACACACACACTCTCTCTCTCTCCTCCCCCTTTCTCCCTCTCTCTCTCTCTCTGTCTCTCCCTCTCTCTCTCTCTCTCTCTGAGACAGGGGAACAGCTCAGGGACACACATGCAAACACAAATTCTCTCTCTCTCTCTCTCTCTCCCTCTCTCTCTCTCCCCCCTCTCTCTTCCTCTCTCTCTCTCTCTCTCTCTCTCTCTCTCCCCCTCTCCCAGCCATCTCAGTTCACCCAACGTCTTATGAGCTCATCCACCTACACCTGGTGGCACAACTTTCCATGAGATTTCAGAGAACGCTCCTTCTACCACTTCCCAATAACGCACAAGCTGAAACCTTTCTTCAGATCCCCACTTCCACAAGCAAACCTCAGGCCTTTCCCAAGGTAAAGTGCTATATTTATTGTAGCATTTTTGCATTCCTTAACCATATATAAAACACTGCCACTGTTTTTATCAGGGTCCTGTCTTTTATTTTTTAATGTATTGGTGATGAAATTTTTGAGTATTGTACCCCAACCCTATTTTCCCCAATAAGTCCTAGTTTTATTGTTTCGTTTTTTTGCAGATTATGGTGATTTTTAAGGACACTTATATCATGTTGTAGCAGAACTAACTGCTACACCACAGAGGAGAACTCGTGGGTAATGGGCATGTGAAGCACAGCACTGAAATGCACTAGGACCCTCTGCCCTGGAGGTGCTGTTTCCCGTGAAATAGGACCTGTTCAGGACCCTCACTCTGTTGGCACGAAAATCTCAACATGTTAGTGCTTTGTCTTCGATTTCGAATTAGTCCTCTGGCCACGTGATCCCTAATGCCCCCATGGCTCCATTGACCTAGGATGAACCTAACCAGTTGGCAATGCCTCATACTCTGAGATGGGTTTTCCAGAGGCCAAATGGACCCTTTTCTTGCCTTTCAAAGAGAGCCACACAGGAAGGAAAACAAGAAATTCAACTTTTAAGCTGGCCTATTCATGGCCTTTGCTGAATCCTGGCAAAGAATTGTGGCTTTTCATTACAATTCATCTCACTGATTTCCAAGTGGAATGAACTGGCCTTTTCATTAAGGCCATAGGAAAGCCAAGTGGGGTGACCCAGGTCATTAAGTGTTGTTATCCGATGAGTGAAAAGTGGGTGACTTTTCAATATGCATTTGGGGAGCCCTGTGTTTTCTTTCACTGGGTTCTGTTTTGTGAAAATCGGTTCAGGGGGCAGGAGAAGTCCGATCTCGCCTACTCTGTCCTGCTAGAACAACGCATGCCTTTCTGCTCTCTGGGGGGATGAGACAAATAGACAGGCTCAGGAATCGGAAGTGGGGCGTTGCCATTCTTACTTCCCACTTTCTGGAGAGCCCAGCCGTGTCACCGGCTCAAGAACATTCTATTCCCCAAGTGGACCTATTTACAAAACAGAAATAGAGTCACAGAGGTAGAAAACAAATTTATGGTTACCAAGGGGGGAAAGGGGTGAGGAGGGATAAATTGGGAGATTGGGGTTGCCATATACACACTACTGTATATAAAATGGGTAACTATTAAGAACCCACTGTATAGCAAAGGGAACTTTACTCAATACTCTGTAATGACCTGTATGGGAAAAGAATCTAAAAAAGAGCGGACAATGGCTGATTCCGTTTGCTATACAGCAGAAGCTAACACAACATTGTAAATCGACTGTGCTCCAACAAAAATTAATTATAAAATAATCACCCCCCCAAAAAAAAGCCACAGAACATTCTATTCCTGTAACCAGCAGGAGTGTGTTTTCATTCGTTTCTTAGCTTTTCAACTAAAGCCAACACACACACACATACACGCATGTACACACAGTATACACACATGTACTCACACATACACGTACACACATGTACACACACACACACACGGTGACACTTCTTCCTTCTACTAACCCCCCCTCTATAGAGATTCAGTTTGCACAAGAAGGGAAGATGGTTATATTTAAACCCCATTCTAAATTCATTGTTAGGAAATATAATGATCTCTAACACTGAACCTATTAAAAGACTTTGTGGATAAAGAATATAATTACAGCTTTGCTTTAATTTGAGCTAAATTTACTGTACAGAAAAACCTCTCTGTGATTTATAAGTTATTGAAATGAATACATTATATTTACTTATTTAGATATTATTAAATATCATCTTTGAAGGTATTATTTTACCTTATTTTATTACAGTTTTAGACTATGCCATAGTCTTTTGGGTTTCAGGACCGGATTCCAACACTGTAGGGGACAGTTTTCCCCACCAATAAGGGGCAAGGGGTGTCTCCAGACACCAGTTGGATGTCCCATCATTCACCTCAGTTCTGAAATGATGTATCCAGAGATAACATCAGATTCTACAGGTTCAGTCCTACAGGACTGCCCCCTCTCGCTCTTTAGACACCAGTTATAAGCCCAGGGTGTCAACTGAGTGCCAACTGTCTCCAAATTGGAGGTTCCAACAACGCCCTCCAACTTAGAAGGTCAATCGCAGGTCCAGGTTACAATCTGTACTTCTGGCCATTTCGCTATCAAAGATTCCCACGACCTTCTCCTTGGGTTCGATTGATTTGCTACAGTGGCTCACAGAACTCAGAAACATGAGTTACTACATCACCCATTTATTAGAAAAGGATGTACCTTAGGAACAACCAGATGGAAGAGATGCACAGGGCGAGGTGTGGGGAAAAGGTGTGAAGTTGCCATGCCCCCTCCAGGTCAGCTGAACCTGCTACACAGGTTCACCAACTGGGAAGCTCTCTGAACCCCATCCTTTTGGGTCCCTATGGAAGCTTCATTACACGGTCTCGGTTGATTAAATCATTGGCCAGTGGTGATTGATTCGACCTCTGGCCCCTCTTCCCTCCCCAGGGGTTAAAGGGGGTGGGACTGGTATTTCAACCTTCTAATCACAAAGTTGGTTCCCGGGGGCAATCAGCCCTCACCCCTTAGGTTACCTGTGGGCTTTCCAAAAGTTAGTGCATTAGCATAATAGAAGACACCTTTATTGCTCTTATCACAGGAAATTCCAGGGGTTTTAGGAGCTCTGGGCCAGGAAGAGGGCTTACTATATACATCACAATATCACACTTAGACTGAACTTTTTGCACATCTAATTCATTATATTATTTATTTTTAAAAAAGAAAATATGGTAGTGGGTTAAGGATTGCGATGAGATATATATAACCCATTAGATATAATCGTTCAAATATCTTTATTAGAAATAATCTATCATCCAGGTATCTTGTTTACATAGTATTAAATATTCAGTTGTTTGATAATGTGTGTGTGTGTGTGTGTGTGTGTGTGTGTGAGAGAGAGAGAGAGAGAGAGAATGTACTGGTACTTAGCAATCTTTTTGAAATGCATAGATCAGGATAAGAGAAATCATTAATGCAAAATAAATTTCTTAGAATAATTGTATCCTGAGGTTTGTCTACACAGTTCTGCTAAATTTTGGCTTCTTTGTTCTTTGCCCTTATGTATAAATCAGAGCAGAGAGTAGAAATGTGAAATTTGTTGCTTGGATTGTGGTTTAAAAGGTATTGAAACAACTGGGCATTATAAATATAGTTAGTCAATTTACTGCAGAAAAAAACTTCGAGGTGTAGTTTATCTTTAAACAGCAGAATAGGGGCCACCAGGTGGTGCAGTGGTTAAGAATCCGCCTGCCAATGCAGGGGACTCGGGTTCGAGCCCTAGTCTGGGAAGATCCCACATGCCATGGAGCAACAAAGTCCGTGCGCCACAACTACTGAGCCTGTGTTCGAGAGCCCGTGTGCCACAATGTCCTCATCTGATGATGAAGTTCTTCTAGGACCTGGTCCCGATCCCTTTTTTCAATCTTTGCTTTCGCAACAGGTGCCCCCAAACCACAGTCTACCTGCAACATTCCTGTCTCCCCAATAGTTTCTCTCTTCTGACTTTTTGCATGCTTTCATTTAGGTTCGCAATACATTCATAACCTTCTCTAACTCTTGAAAGTTCATTGGTTCATTGTGAAATCACCACTTGCATGCAACTTTTGCTGATCTCCACCAGTGGATGGGTTTATCTTTACTTTGCTTCCATAACAATTGGTTTGTGCTTTTTTAAGCATTCGCATCACCTAAAATTCAGCAGTTTTTAAAAAAATATATTTACTGTATTGTCCTACTACACTAATAATTCCCTGAGAGTAGGCAGGGGACCGTATCTTATTCAAGTTTTTAACTGTAGTGTTTAGCACATCTCCTGGAATATATAGGTGCTCAGTCAATGTGTGTTAAATCAAATTCCAAAAATATACACATATATGACTAAATTTTATAAAAGATGAGGATCCTTTCCGCCTTCCCTTCTGCCTAATCCTTTTTCCTCCCCTCTCTTACTCTCCATCCTTCGCTGCTTTTCTGTCTCTTCTAGAAAAATGTAAAACTTCTAATTATGTATCTGCTTTACTGTATAACAGATATAAGATTAAGTGAAAAAATTCAGAATTGCTGTAAATTTAGTGGTGTTTATTTTTTGCTGGGTGAGTGATCCAAAAGTCCTAGGAACTTGAGTTTGTTTAAACAAGTAAATAAATAAAATAGGCAGAGGAGTTTGTAACAGGAATAAGATGCATAATGTGAAACAGGAATGAAATGCAGTCAGGGCCTGAAATGACCTGGAAGAAGACGGTGGTGGTCTTCACATCAGATCCATGGGAAAGTCTAGAACTCAGACAGAGACCCCGTGGAGCTTTGAGTATGTGAGGCAGGGTCGTGAGGGTTCTAAAAAATGGGCATCATTCTGAGTTGAACAAACACCTTCAACACATACTAAGTAGTCCCACAGAAAATTACACCAAGAAATAAATTTACCTGATGTATTTGCTCTACATTGAGCTTTAAATCTGTCAAAAAAGAGACATAATCTATACTTCAGATTTTGAGATTTCCATTATGATTTAGTTGTATCAAGCTCTCTCATTAGCTGATATTATTTGGAACTAGAGATGCACACATTGCTCTGTAGTTGTCATAATTTGAAATGGTTTTGCTTTCCTTTGGGGGCTGATGAAATTGTGTCTGGGGCAACTTATTGGTATCTAATCAGTATTTGTTAGAACAAGGAAAGATTTGCTCAGCCAATACTTAGGCAAAAACAAGTGGTTTACAGCTCTGGTTCTGTAGCCAGACTGCCTGGGTTCATATCCTGGGGTCTTCATTTGTGAGATGTGAGGCCTTGAGCAGGTAACATAAGATGCCTGTGTCTACCTCAGTTTCCCCATTGGTTAGATGAGAAAAATAAATGACATAATACATGAAAAGTGTCTAAAAGGGTACGGCAACTAGTATCCACTTGATAAGTGTTTCTTGTTACTTTTATTTAGATTCTAATGATTATTGCCACAGTAAAAATATACAGTTGGACAATTTAAGAAAAAAAAGTCATCTTCAGTTTTAGAGCAATGCTTTTAGTTATACAGAATCCAACAGGCTGCAGTAGACATCATCTTCATTAAATTATTTCATTTGAAATGACACCCACTGACATAGATGCATTTCATTCCCATTTTGTATAAATCACCACCTTTAGGAAATTTTAATTTCACCGTTTAAAAAAATCATTTATTGAAATATTGTGCCTTAGGTTATGGAAAGGCTCAAATGGATGTTCCTTGAGGAAACAAATTCAAGTTGATTATTCTTTCCTTTTTCCCCCACTTCTTATCATATACTCTCTGGAAAACTTGGAACATAGCAGAATACACAGAATCCATTAGTATTTTTTTTTTAAAAAGGTGGAAACGGAGGAAAGGAAGGAGGGAGGAGGAGAAAGGAAGGAAGGAATCAGGGAATGCAGTCTGGCAGGTAAAAGATGGGTGAGCAGAAACTTACTTTAAGAGTCAGTTGTAGCGCTTCCCTGGTGGTGCAGTGGTTAAGAATCTGCCTGCCAGTGCAGGGGACACGGGTTCGAGCCCTGGTCTGGGACGATCCCACATGCCGCAGAGCAACAAAGCCCATGAGCTGTAACTACTGAGCCTGCACTCTAGAGCCCGTGAGCCACAACTACTGAGCCCGCGAGCCACAACTACTGAGCCGGCGTGCCACAACTACTGAAGCCCGTGTACCTAGAGCCCGAGCTCCGCAACAAGAGAAGCCACCGCAATGAGAAGCCCGCGCACATCAATGAGGAGTAGACCCTGCTCGCGGCAACTAGAGAAAACCCGCACGCAGCAACGAAGATCCAATGCAGCCAAAAATAAATAAATAAATAAATAAAATAAATTTTTTTTTTTAAAAAGTATTTTCTAGTTCTCTTTACAACATGAGGCATTTTGATTTGTGGTTTGTGGGACTAGCTGTGTGAACTTTACAACAGGAAAAATCCTGTTTGTATAAGCAAAGGCATCGCATTTCAGTTATATTCTCTCTGGAGATTCAAAGGTTCTCAAATTCTACCCCCTCCAAAGACAAACATCAGCTCCATCAGGCTTCTCCATAGCCGGCACAGAAGTTATGAACATGTGACTCTAGTAGACAAAACAAGAAGATAGACAGACTCACGGGAAATGTCTAGATTTTGAAAAGTACCTGATGTGGAAAAAAATTAAAAGAGACATAGGAATGGAAAATTCCTTTGCTGGCTTCCTGCTAAGGTGGGATTAGTTACCAGCTGTCAAAAGAAATATCACTTTTAATTCTTATTGGGGGGCGGGAGGGAGGAAAGCATTCGAAAAAAAAAAATGTCTTGGAAGAGAAGGAAGTAACGAGGACCTTCCTTTTTACAATCCATCCCTGCAGTTTGAAAGTGTACAAGAGGGGCATAAGGAGGGGAGGGAGGGGTTTGGGCCTTGAAGTATTCAGGTAATTGTCTCACCGGCTTCCCTTGGAGAGGCAAAGAAAGAGTTCATAAAAGAGAAATAGTCTTTAAAATAAGGGCATCTTGGGCTTCCCTGGTGGCGCATTGGTTGAGAGTCCGCCTGCCGATGCAGGGGACACGGGTTCGTGCCCCGGGCCGGGAAGATCCCACGTGCCGCGGAGTGGCTGGGCCCGTGAGCCATGGCCGCTGAGCCTGCGCGTCTGGAGCCTGTGCTCCGCAATGGGAGAGGGCACAACAGTGGGAGGCCCACATACCGCAAAAAACAAACAAACAAACAAACAAAAATAAATAAATAAAATAAGGGCATCCTTTGAAATCCGATCAACCATCTTTGATGCAATTCCCATTCCCATAAGGCTTCCTTGAGGAGAGTGACCGCTGTTCAGTGTATGAGCACTTCGTCCAGAGAAATAGGATTTACACCGTGTTTGGGCACACCTTCACATGGCATGCTGGACAGTTTACAAAGCTCTCTCAGGGCACAGTTTCAGTTAATGCCCACAACTCAAGAGTAAATCCTATCAGTAAATGCGGGCATGACTGCGGAGTACAAGGAAGCCAGCACATGCTCCGAAAGATCTGCTTCACCTGCTTCTCCTGGATGTCGGAAATTCCACGGCTACAGATGCATTCTTCTGCATTAAGACAGAGCTCCTTGACAAAGGCAGGATTCAAAATTGTGAATATAATTGAATCTCAATTTTTTTCTTAAAACAGAAGGGAAAAAGACTGGAAATAACTTTTCCAAAGGAAATTGAGGCTGGCGATTAATTTTATTGCCTCCTTTGCACTTTTATTCATAGTATCTACAATACACATACATAACGAATATCCAAGAGAGATTCTTGAAGGTATTCTCCCAATTTTTTCCCTCCTCTGGGAAGGATAACGCAGCTCTTATCCTGTTAGCATGATTCAGTGTATCCAGCTGTTTTGAATGGTACAGTAAATCGCATCATTTGTATTTAAATCTTTTGCTGGAATAGGTGTGCATCTGCTTATAACAATGCTGAACTGGATTTCTCCTTGAGGAAGCAAATTCAAGTTAACTTTTTTTTCCCTTTGCCTCTTATTGTGTATATTCTGAAGGGCTTGGAACATGGCAAAACACAGTCCTTCAAGTGGAAATGAGACACCAGGAAGGAAAATTGTGAGAGATGGGATGATAAAGAGAGAAAAAAACTCAGGCACAAATCCAGCGATTATGATGTTGGGTGGAGCGGAAGGGCAGCAAAAGGGTCTCGGGCCTTCGGAGAGGTGGGAATGGACAAGGGATTGTAGGGAGGCTGGTTGAGACAGTGAACTGAAGCAAAGGGTCAAGGAGAGTAAAATCAGTCGATCAGTCAATAAGTCTCTGGTCTCCAAATGTGGTCTGCTTACTTACTTTAAAAAAGCATTAATTCCTTAGTATCTATTGTGTTGCTGTTTTCTGCTAGACACTTTGTTGGATTCAGTAATGGATAAGATCCAGTCAATCCTCACCCACTAGAATTTAAAATTTGGTGAAGGAAAAGACACATGCAACCAAAAAACCACAACATATAAATTGGAAGGGATAGTGCCTTTAAAAAGTTTATTCTTTTTAAAAATTATTTTTTAAATAAACTGTGAATTGATATTTATAGTAGGCAAGGAAGGAATTAGTAAAAGGAACCTTGAAGGAAAGATAGAATTTTTTTAAAGACTATTTTTTAGAGCAGTTTTAGGTTTACAGTCACATTGAGGGGAGGCAGAGAGATTTCCCGTATACCCTCTCCTGCTACATAGGCTTAGCCTCTACCACTACCAACGTCACTCACCAGAAAGGTCCATTTTTGTTTGTTTGTTTTTACGAAGGATAAACTTCCATTGACATATCGTAACTACCCAAGGAATCACCATAGTATACTTTAGGGTTCACTCTTGGTGTTGTACATTCTATGGATTCAGACAATTGTATGATGATATATATCCATCACTGTAATATCATACAGGGTGTTTTCACTGCTCTGAAAACCCTCTGTGCTCTGCCTATTCATCTCTCCCCTCCTCTACCCCTCACCAACCCCTGATCTTTTTATTACCTCCATAATTTTCACTTTTTCAGAATGTCATATAGTTGGAATCACACATTATGTAGGCTTTTCAGATCGCTTTCTTTCACTTAGTAACAGGCATTTAAGGTTTCTCCATGTATTTTCATGGCTTGATAGTTTGTTTCCTTTTAGCACTGCTTAATATTCCATTGTCTGGACGTACCACTGTTTATTCACCTACTGAAGGATGTCTTGGTTCCTTCTAAGTATTGACAATTATGAATAAAACTGCTATAAATATATGTGTACAGGTTTTTATGTAGATGTAGGTTTTTAACTCTTTTGGGTAAATACCAAGGAGCACAACTGCTGAGTTGGATGTAAAAAAGATAGGATTTTATTTTATTATTTTATTATTATTTTTTTTTTTTCTTTGCGGTGCGCGGGCCTCTCACTGCTGTGGCCCCTCCCGTTGCGGAGCACAGGCTCCAGACGCGCAGGCTCAGCGGCCATGGCTCACGGGCCCAGCCACTCCGCGGCATGTGGGATCTTCCCAGACCGGGGCACGAACCCGTGTCCCCTGCATCAGCAGGCGGACTCTCAACCACTGCGCCACCAGGGAAGCCCAAGATAGGATTTTAAATTGTAGAAATTCAGTTGGCTTGGAGTTAACCCTGTGTTATTCATTAATCAGAAAAGAGGATCGGCGTCTTTGGAAAAGAGGGAATTGCATAGTTCAGCTAGCTCAGGGATTTGCAAACATTTCTCTGTAAAGGGCCGGATACTAAATATTGGAGATTTTGAGGGCCACATGGTCTCTGTTGAGACTCTGAGGCTCCTCGAATTCTACTGTTGTAGGGTGAATGCAGCCATGGACAAGATGTGAATGAAAGAAGGAGTGAGGCTGTGTTCTAATCAAACTGTTTATGGGTACCGAAGTTTGAATTTCATATAAATTTCATATCACAAAATATTATTCCTCTTTTAATTCCCCCCCCACCATTTAAAAATGTAAAAACTATTCTTAGTTCCCAGGTCTTACAAGAACAGGAGTAAGGCCAAACAAACAAAACATTTTGTCCATGACAGATCTAGAATAGTAATACCTCAATTCTAGACTCTAGAATTTTGTATAGTATATAGAATTGGTATAGTATATCTTCTTTTTAAGAGTCTATCTTCTTTTTAGACCACTACTAAAATCACCAGACAGCAGTGAAGTACAGATGATTGAAAAAGAGATCATGTTTCCAAGTTCTTATATTCAAGTAATGGAGTCTTTCCTCATCTTGTCATTTGACAAATTTTAAAACAAGCCCCTTCAATTTACCTCAGTTTCTCTCTGTGTTTCGGGGGGATTGCAGTTCCCCAAAGCTGAACTTCAATACATTAAATTTTCAGTTAAGGTAGATTTAGGAAGCATAGAATGCAACAGAAAAGCCAATCCAAAGAATCATTTTATTTGGCTTTAGAAAGTGTTTTTCTACTTACGTGTGAGTATGGGTGTGTCTGGTGTTCTGGGAATTTACTTCAAACAAAGGAATGAGGCACGCAGAGATGATCTGACTCGGACTTGGGATGCCGTCCAGTTTCCCCATCTTTGCTTCTGTCCTGCTCCTCTCTTTGGTCTTTTTTATTCCGTGTTTAGCGGCCTCATCTCATACCAGTCCGAACACTCACCTAAACAAAGCCACCGTCCCTGAGGTTGTCCTTGCAGAGTAGAGAGAGTTATGTGTGTTACGTTCTTTTAAGTCCTTTCAGATGGACCACTGATAAAGGAACCTTAGCTTTCCAAAAGCCGGGAACCGAGGAGAGTAACCTGATAATACTCACTAAGCAATCACGTCGGCCTTAGTATGCATACACCACCACGAGAGTGGCCTCGATCTGTATGGAAATGTAGACATTCCTCCAGTCTTCAGATTTCTTGGCAGAAAAGTTAACCTCTGGGTCCACTGCTTCCCTGACATTTATGGGTGATTTAAAAGATACGTTCCCTTGGAGGGTTCAAACCCTTCTACCGGTTACTGTGTAACAGGTTGCAAATCACTATGCTCCTAAGAGAATGTCAAAACCTGATTGATAGCTAACAGGTTTGGAACACTGAGTATCAGCCTGAATAGGAGCTGTTGTTGTTATGATTATTATTCCCATTTTACAGATGAGGAAACTGGGATACAGAGAGATTAAGCAGCTCCCAATGTCACAGAGCCAGTAAGTGACAGCACCAACATTGAAATCCACTATTGCTTCCTCAAGAGTTCATGCGTTTACAGCCGCATAGCACAGGGAGATCAGCTCCGTGCTTTGTGACCCCCTAGAGGGGTGGGATAAGGAGGGTGGGAGGGAGACGCAAGAGGGAGGGGATATGGGGATATATGTATACATGTAGCTGATACATTTTGTTATAAAGCAGAAACTAACACAACATTGTAAAGCAATTATACTCCAATAAAGATGTTAAAAAAAATAAAAGAGTTCATGCTTTTAAAAATGCAAACAGGGCTTCCCTGGTGGCGCAGTGGTTGAGAGTCCGCCTGCCGATGCAGGGGACGCGGGTTCGTGCCCCGGCCCGGGAAGATCCCACGTGCCGCGGAGCGGCTGGGCCCGTGAGCCACGGCCGCTGAGCCTGCGCGTCCGGAGCCTGTGCTCCGCAACGGGAGAGGCCACAGCAGTGAGAGGCCCGCGTACCGCAAAAAAAAAAAGTGCAAACAAAACCAAACAACCCCCAAACAGCAACTATGGTCGGAACCTAGACATGGCCCCTTAAATTTGGAGGGTGAACCAAACGAGATCGGCCCTCCCAGATCTCCGTGCTACCAAGGCTCTTCAGAGTAAAGAAAAATGCTAATTCCTCTGCCAGCACAGAACTCCTTTTGCAATATCCTGGATACAGCTGCCCCAGGTTCTGAAGAGCTTGGGTTGTTATTTCTTTAGTTTCTTGTGGCTGCCTTTCACGTGTTTGGGAACTTTCTCTAGACTCTCCCACCTCTTCACTTATTAATCAATTTTGTGACCCCTGGTCAGCCAGCGTGACCCCAT
The DNA here is from genome assembly GCF_002837175.3 of Physeter macrocephalus. NCBI lineage: Eukaryota > Metazoa > Chordata > Mammalia > Artiodactyla > Physeteridae > Physeter > Physeter macrocephalus. The sequence goes on along the minus strand of NC_041227.1, from coordinate 130,293,189 downwards.
GAGCACCTCAACACTTTGTTTCATCCCCTGAGGACTAATTGCTGGGCCAGAGGAGCTGTCAGCTTGTACGTTCTGGATCCGGACAACAGCCTGTGGTTTATTCATCATCTCTGTCTTAAACTCTGATTCTTGAGGTTGGTGTAGGGGGGCGGGAAACTTTAGCCTCCATCTCTGTCTTCTGTTTACCAAGGTTTATTCAGCTGTGGATGCCGGTTCTTTGGAACTGCGCTGCATGGGGTAAATGATTATTAAAGGCATGTTGAATAAAGGGATGAGGGGCTGCTTAGCTGTTTCTGGCTGTCTTGTCTCAGTTTTCATTGGCATCGCATCTCAGCTCTGACCTGCTAAGGTGTACACAAAGAACTCTGGTGAAAAGAGCTTCTTTGCATTTGCTCAGACCAAGTCTGAAAACTTAGCTCCCAATAACCCTGTTGGTAAATATTTGAGTCACTGACAGGCATTGCTGAACATATTCCTGGCCCAGGAAATCTTCCTCCTTTGTATCCCAGCCCGAGTGAAAAGTGAGTCAGGCTGTGCTTGGGTGACCTTCTCCCCGTTCTTTCTCCTGTGGTACAGAGGTGGAGCCATAACCTCAGGCTCAGCTGACCGGCTATTGCCTGCTTTATAAGATGCCAAGGGCTGCCTATGTAGATTCCCAGGGTGGAACTGTAGGAACCAACCAGTGTCAATGGTTAACCCAGGTTCTTGGTGTCTGGAGCTTTTCTTGCCTGTATTATTAACTAAAGAACATTTTTACCATTGCCCAGCTGTGAGCACCCAGCTCATAGATCCTCTATGGAGAGAGTGAACACAGGTAAGCATTGCTCTATTATTGTCATTATTCAAAGGCATCCAGCCTATGTTTTGCTCATGCTGGCCTCTTTGATTAGGAAGCAGCAATGCTTTGTGTCCAGCAATGTAAATATCAGTGTTGAATTAAATGCAGTTAAGAGAATGTAATTTCCTATGCAAGGGCTCTAAGTAGGAGTCTGTGTGTCATATTCCTTGAGTTCTTTTGAAACTTTGGTCAAAAACTGTTTCAAACTGGTCTTGAGAGAGTTGACTGAAGAGATCTTATGTGCCACTGTAGATGTAGATATCTAAAAGTGACTTCCTTCTGTCCCATATTTAATACCAGATGGAGTATTCTATAACTTCTATCAAAAGCAAATCATGGCATCCGTAGATATGCATACATTTATGAATATATGGCTTCAAGCTTTGGAATGTGTGTTTAAACATCCCCTAAAAAAACTTCAAGAAAAATAGGTTAATTTTGTCTAAGAATTGTATATAGTTGTATGAGAGAAAATAAAAATATCCATTTTTCTAGACTTATTTATTTATTTAATTTTATTTATTTCTATGCAGCAGGTTCTTATTATCTATTTTATACACATTAGTGTATCTGTGGGATGAATTGGGAGATTGGAACAGACATATATAGACTTATTTTAACATAGATTCAAAGTAGAGAATTTTCTCCTGTTGTGTTCATTGTAATTTCTCTAAGGCCTTTTTCTTGTCCATTAAAATCTTAGAACTGTTGTCTCTGAGTATCTATTCAGAAAATTATAGGTTTATCGATTCTTGCTCTCTGGACGCCATGAATATATATAACACATAAAATTTATATATGTTATAATGTTTATATAACGTATAAAATCAAATTGTCAGGCTTCCCTGGTGGCACAGCGGTTGAGAATCCGCCTGCCAATGCAGGGCACATGGGTTCGAGCCCTGGTCCAGGAAGGTCCCACATGCCACGGAGCGACTAGGCCCGTGAGCCACAACTACTTCAGAGCCAGAGCCCACGAGCCACAACTACTGAGCCCGCGTGCCCGTGCACCTAGAGCCCATGCTCCACAACAAGAGAAGCCACCACAGTGAGAAGCCCACACACCACAATGAAGAGTAGCCCCCACTCGCTGCAACTAGAGGAAGCCCGTGCACAGCAACAAAGACCCAACGCAGCTGAAAATAAATAAATTAAATAAATTAATTTTTTAAAAAATCTTAAAAAAAAACCAATCAAATTGTCTCCCTTGTTGCTGGATATAGGTGGTAAACAAGAACTTTTCTTATAATGCTGATGGATTTTGGTCATTTGCATTATACTCTTATACAGTCATGGGAACTGAAAGGTCATTAGGGAAATAAGACTGGAATATTTGTGCTAAACACAACCCTTACGGCTACAAGAGACAGACCCTTAAGAAGAAAACAATATATTAAATGTACCTTTGCCACTTTACTTTGGAAACTGTAGACCAACCACTCTCTAAGTCAGATTTTAACCAACAAAGTGACTTGAAATGCCTAAGCCACAGCTGTTTTGCGGAATGCCATTTAAGAGTTCCTGAAATTAAGCCAAAAATAAGTTTAAAGATGAACAGGGTCCAGAGTTCAATTCAATTCAAATCAGCAGAGAGAAAGAGGGAGAGAGAGAGAGAAACAGAGACAGAGACAGACAGTGAGAGAACCAGAGTAACTGATAGATGTAATTCCTGCTTAAGTTTATTTTTAGAACATGAGGACCGTGATAAAATCAAGGCATTAATCCCACGCGAAACAAGACCATGACAACATTTGAAACTGGAAGGAAAGACTGAAGTGGAAGGGGCACTCACGATGCCATTCTAATGCATTTTCCTAAATAAGTGCATTTTTATTTGCAAAAGAACAAAGAATTTTAAAGGACACTGAAAAATCTGTTTTTTCCATTGTGCGTGTGAATGGTGAGTCCACGTCAAGACTTGGATATAAATGAGTTGAAAGTTAGAAAATAGCATAAGGTATAGTTTTTGGAAAAACAACAGATATATAAAGGGTATTTAGAATAAATATTTATAACCAAGACCACCCAAGGATTTGGTTGAATCATTTCTTTTTTGAATTTGTAAAACCCATCATTTAACAAACTGTTTAGCTTTTGTCCCCTGTGAATTTATCCTTGAGTTACTTCCTTGTTCTAGGAAAAGTGGCCTCAAATCTAACTTTAGGAATAGTGGATGGAAAATGTCGTTATTTCAGGCATCACGTAGACTATAAATATTTCTATGGTAGCTTGGGGAAATAAGCATTTATGTGCTTACTATGTTCTGGATGATTAAATACGATATTCATTGGATCTTCACTACGAGTTTGAAAGGAGCTATTATATTCATTTTATAGAGGAAGATTAGGTTTTCCACTTTCTGGCTATGTTATCTGGGAAAGTCACGTAACTTCTTCAGGTCTAAGCTTCAAACTCAGTCTTGTGTGAATTCCACAATGCATGTGCTTCTCATTACCAGATGATATCCTACCTTTTCTAACATTATGATACTAAGAGTTATTAGGCTTGATACAAACAGCAAAAGGGAAATGTCCCCAGAAGATCTCACATGGACCTTTGTCCGAGGATGTGGCTGAGAACACAGACGGGTGACCAATACCCTCTCTCTTGAACCGATGAGTGATGTTTTCTCCACAGATATCGGTTTCAACAAACCGATGGGATACCTATCATCACTGCTCCATCACTCTACGGTAGCGGAAAACTTAACCCTGAAGAAGCTACGCTGATTCTTTTTATAAGGTGATGACTGACACTGCTCTTCTTTCCTAAGCATTTATGTCACATTGATAAAAGCAGTTCTTCCAGAGTGGAGGACATTTTGCTCTTTGTTTTTCCTGCTAGTACCATTGTTTTGAATCATAGGAAAGAACTAAGTTAGTGTTCTTAAGAAGGCAATGACCTACATTTTGTCTGTGAAAAAAGAAACTCTAGAATTCTGATTTTTTTTTTTTTTTTCCCGCCACCATACTCTCAAACCCTTGACCTCTATAAGACACTATCATGGAGTTAATGGGTCATCTGGTCATTTCCCTGATTTGATTGTTATTGCACTTAGCGAAAAAATCCACTTTTCTCTAATTTATTCACTGATTGATCCTCTCAACAAATATTTATTAAATATAAAAAAGTCCTAAAGAAGGAGGGTTCAGTGGGAGATGATTTATTGCAATGAAACCATTTTCCTTAGGAACTTAACATTAGTGAAGGAGGAAAAACAGATAATTTGTCATTGGGTGATACAACACTTCATCTATTTAACATATTTATTGATTGACTACTGTGTGCCAGGCAATAATTAGACATCAAAAATATACTGATGAAAAGAAAAAGACAAAAGGCCCTGCCTTCATGAATCTTGTATTTTAGTAGATGTTGACAGAGACTATCAATAAGTAAAATAAATTGCACGTCAAAGGTGATAAGTCCTGGGCCTCCCTGGCGGCGCAGTGGTTGGGAGTCCGCCTGCCGATGCAGGGGACGCGGGTTCGTGCCCCGGTCCGGGAGGATCCCGCGTGCCGCGGAGCGGCTGGGCCCGTGAGCCGTGGCCGCTGAGCCTGCGTGTCCGGAGCCTGTGCTCCGCAACGGGAGGGGCCACAGCGGTGAGAGGCCCGCGTACAGCAAAAAAAAAAAAAAAAAAAAAAAAAAAGTGGTAAGTCTTTATGGAGGAAAACAATAGGGGAAGAAATTAGGTGTGGGAGGTGGAGGAGTGAGAATATTGTATGAGTTATTTTAGAACAACAAGCACCTGTTATCTCCGAGTTTGCGTTGGTCGGGAAGCCAGGCTTATCTGGGTCCTCTGGATCAGGGTCTGTCAGGCTGCAGACACAGAGTCCAGTGGGACCGCAGGCATCTCAAGCCTCGCCCGGGGGAGGATTCTCTTCCAAGCTTAATCACATGGTACTTGGCAGGGTTTGGCTCGTCTGGGGCAGTTGGATGGGGGGCTCAGTCTCTACTAGTTGTTGGCTAGAGACCTCCTTCAGTTCCTTGCCACTTGGGCCTCTCCATAAAACAGCGCCCAACATGGCAGCTGGTTTCCATTAGCTCTAGTGAGCAAACAGGCAAGACAGAGGGCAGAGTCTTTCTCTAGCCTAATCTTGGATGTGACATCCCCTCAGTTTGGCCATATTCTGTTCATTAGAAATGAGTCACTTGTTCCAGCCGGCCCTCAGGGAGAGGGAATTTCACAAAAGTATGAACTCCAGGAGGCAAGGATCTCTGGGGACCATCGCCAGAGCTGCCTGACACAGGTTTACATGTTTAAATAGGATGGTCAGAGAGGGCTTCACTAAGTAGGTGAAGTTTGGTCAAAGTCCTGGAGGTGGTGAGGAACTGGGCAAGGTGGATACCTTGGAACAGAGCAGTTCAGGCAGATAGAACAGCCAGTGCAAAGCTCTGACATGCTGGGCATATTCGAGAAACCACAAGGAGACCAGTGCGGCTGAAGCAGAGTTACAGAGGGAAGAGTAGTAGTGAATGAGGTCATCTCTGTGCCAGGACTTTTTTCCAAGATGGAGAGGATTCTGCAAGCTAAATATGTCTGAGATGTTTTTTTTGAGATGTTAGAAAAGACCCAGGGTAGGTATAGATTTGAATAGATAAGAGAGGAAAAATACTGTGTATGGAAGGCAGGTGATGGTGATAAACAAAATACAGAAGTGGGAAATGAGGGTAAATGAAGACCCGGCTCCCCCAGCTTGACCAATGGAAAAATAAAAAGGTATCTTAACACCAAGACTGTGCTGAGGTTAATGACCTGCTACTCACCAAATGAGGCTTGTAAGGAACACGCCAATCTCATCAACACAGAAACTCATGCCAGCTGTTGCCAACAGACAGGGAACTACAAAGCAGCTGTAGATTTCTTGGGCGGTAAACACTATTAGAAGGCTTTCTCCAAATGCCTCTCTTCTGATTAGGATGTACCCCTCTCTCAGATTTTAGCAAGTAACGACCAACAAGTCACCCACCGGTCTTGGCATCTTCAAATGGCCACTTTGTCGGAAACCATGGGAGTAAGGACTCTGAACAAACAGTCCTTCTGAGATGCGTATTGTCTTAGTCCATCAGGGCTGCTAGGCAAAAATACTATAGACTGGGTGGTTTACACACAAACATTTATTTCTCGCAATTCTGGAGGCTGGAAGTCTTAAGATCGAGGTGCTGGAACATTTGGTATCTGGTGACACCCAATTCCTGGTTCATATAGGGCTGTCTTCTCACTGTGTCCTCATATGGCAGAAGAGGCGAGAGAGCTCTCGGGGGTCTCTGAGGGCTCCACGCTCATGACCTAATCACCTTCCAAAGGCCCAACCTCCTAAATCCATCACACTGGGGGGTTAGGATTTCAGTAGATGAATTTGGGGAGGATACAAACATTCAGTATGTAGCATCGATGAATGTCGAAATAAACTCAGTTTCTAGGCCCAAGAGCTCAGCTTCAGGAAAAAAAATGGCTTGTCTACACCCTGTAATGATTGCACTGGAGGGTCCCTCTGCAGGGACATTTGCATCCTGCTTTCTTAGCTGGCCAGCCCCAGCAGACTTGGAGGAGAATTCTTTTTCTCATCATTTTTAGCCCATACGTACCCTGGACTTTGTAGTTATTTAAACATAAGCGGTCGATATGACTTTATTTTTTCTTATAGCTGCTCTTCAGTGAAAAAGGTGGGATCGATTTTTTTTTTCTTCCTGTCCCTCCAGGGTTTTCTACTCTAAAATCAAGGATTCACATGCACAATGTGTATAGCATTTTAAAGAGGCTTTTACTTTGAAAATGTTTTCTAGTTACATTGGCTCCACATTCACTCTCTTTCAAAAGTAGACCTGAAACTGTCCACAGATGCAAAGGAAAACTGAAAAAAAGTCAATCATCTAAGAAACAGCCCCAAAATAGATCTACCCAACAGTTCCACATAAAGAAGGTGATTTTTACCTTAACAATGTCCAGAAGTATCACCTCAAGTTCTGATTTTATGTAAAATATGAGTATAGTTTTAAAGACTTCAAACGGTTGCATGGCTTTAGATTATGTTCCATAAGATTTATTCTTTTAACTCAAAAAGAAGCATTCAGTTATTCTTTCTTTTTTTAAAGAAAAAAGTATGCTCCAGCACACATGACGAAAACATATTTCATCACAATGAATTTTCATTTTTCATTATACTCCATTTTAAATTAGAACCATGTTCCAATGCAATCAATAATCATTTATTGGGTCTGGTACCAAGATGACAAAGACCTGGTCCTTGCCCTCGGTCTGGCAGAAAAAGGCAGATCTGTAAATAATTAAGGGCAAGTCAATGACCTAGTACCATGATAACATGAGATATGATGAGCACACCAATGAACTGAACTTTTTTCACGAAAGCAATAAGGTGATCGACAAATCTGTGGCATGTTGCTCTTGTCCTGGGTATGCTTTTGGAATTCAGAACTTTTAGGCACTGAAATACTGTTTTTACCATGAACTCTTTTACGAGATTTTTTGTTGCCAGAAGCTTACTCTGACAGCTCCCTTAGAATTATTGTTTTCTTTCCCCTGTAGTTTGGTAACTGCATCAGGGTTATCCAGAGAGATAGGACCAATAGGGTACATATATATAGAGAGAGAAGGAGAGGTAGGAAGAGATTTAATCTAAGGAATGGGTCATATGTTTGTGAGGGCTGGCAAGTCTGAAATCTGTAGGGTGGGCTGGCAATCTGGAAATTAAGAGTTAATATTGCAGTCTTGTGTCCAAAATGTGCAGAATTTGCAGGGGAGGCCAGCAGGCAGGAAACTCAGGTATGTTGCAGCCTTGAGGCAGAACTGCTTCTTCTAGCTTCTTTGGGACCCTCAGTCTTTACTCCTAATCCCTTCACCTGTTGGATGAAGACCACCCTCACTATGGAGGGTCATTTACTTAAAATCTACAGATCATAAACGTTCATCACATCTAACAAACATCTTCACAACAACATCCAGAATGGTGTTTGACCAAACAACCGGGCACCATGGCCTGGCCAAACTGATACATAAAATAACCCGTCCCAGGAACACAGGGCATCTTCACTATGATTGTATTTTGCCATACCATTATTAGACATTCTAAGCTTGAAGCTGCAGTTTCTGTAAAAGAAGTTAACTATATTTTACTCATTATATACACTTAAGATTCCATAAGATGGAGATGCCTAAAAATACCATCATTTTTGTATAGAAGCATCCAGTAATTTAATACAGCATTTTCAGTGCTACAATCTTTTAATAAGGCAACCTGGACAGAGAGAAAATGATTTCTTTTAATTCAGGCAAAGGAAAAGACACCAGAGTCCAGCCTTCTAATGGCATTGTCTCTTAACTTCACTTTCTATACCAACTATTTCAGCTACTATATATTCTCTCCTAGATTTTTTTGTAGTTTATATATATATTTTTTAATTTTATTGGCGTAGAGTTGATTGACAGCGTTGTGTTAGTTTCAGGTGTACAGCAAAGTGATTCGGTCATACGTAGACATGTATTCATTCTTTTTCGGATTCTTTTCTCATATAGGTTGTCACAGTATATTGAGTAGAGTTCCCTATGCTATACAGGGGGTCCTTGTTGGTTATTTATGTTATGTATAGTAGTGTGTGTGTGTTAATCCCAGGCTCCTGATTTGTCCCTCCCCCCTACATTTCCCCTTTGGTAACCATAAGTCTGTTTTTTATATCTATAAGTCTGTTTCTGTTTTGTAAATAAGTTCATTTATGTCATTTTAAAAATTAGATTCCACATATAAGTGATATCATATGGTATTTGTCTTTCTCTGTCTGAGTTACTTCGCTTGGTATGATCATCTCTAGGACCATCCATGTGGCTGCGAATGGCATGATTTCTTTCTTTTTTATGGCTGAGTATGCGTAGTTTATTTTTCATATGTACGAGGCCCGCCCCCCAATGACTATGTTCACAGTAGTAGCAACATGCCAGGAGCTTTGAGAAGCCACAAGGTAAACATGGTGTATCTTTTTGAAGCATTAATTTAACTCAACAGTTCGGATGGAGAATAGACGAACTAAATCATTTAAGTGATGAGCAGGTTAAGTAATTATTTTTGTAATGCAGTATATATTGTAAAGAAAAATCATAAGACTGGAATATTTTGAGCTTGGGTTCAGTCCGATGTGTCATATTCTCAGATCTCCTAGGATTTGGGGTAGGGATAACGGTACTATACTCATTTCTCTTTTGTTTTTTCAGATTTTTTTAATGGACAATTTTGAGAAGCACTGTTAAAGGAGAATTTTTCTGAGGTTAAATACATGGGTTAGGTTAGTACTTGATTAGTTAAGGGGCTCTGCCCGCATCCACCCCACCCAAATAGCTCCTCACCCACAGACTTGGCAGTCTTCTCACAACTATGTACTTATCTCATGTGAGACCATCCCAAACAATAGTCATTCAGGACATGCTGTCTCTACTTTGGGAAAATAAGCCAAAGTAGCCTCAAGAAACAAGGCACCTGGCATAGGGCTGGACCACAAAAATTTTAGTAGATCTCTGATTCAGGGTTCTTCTATGTGGGAGCCACCGCCTTGAGTCTGCTGAACAAGAGCTTAATAAGACTCACCAACTTGCACTTACCTGAAAGACGCACCCAGCCATCCTGATGACCTATGAGGTTATTAACTGACCTTTTAGTGTTCTTGTCATGTACTATTGAGTTCTATTTATAGATGGCATAATAAGATCCTTCCCTGGACTTGCAACTAAAATTTGAGGAGGTGCCAGAGTCTTAGAGGCTCTGAGCTATGTGCCAGGATTGTCACATCCAGAAGCTCGCTCCTTTGGTTCAGGTCAGAATTGAGTCAACTTGTGGGTGGTTAGAGAACACTCAAGGAGAAAGTAGTGTGGCTAATTTGAGCAAATTAAGACTTATGAGGTACACATATTTAAATTTAGTCTTTGTGGGAAAGGCGGTTTCATTTCCTTAAGACTAAATTTTTATTTAGCTGTACCAGATAACAGTATTGAGTTGGAGATAAGATTACGCCATTTACACCAGGAGTTTAAAAGCTAAAGAAACATTCAGAGAGACAAAACTGAACGAAGCAAAATCATAAACAAGCAGACCCAAACAAAACCTGACAGAAGTAAAATATACTGTGATTTTTTTATGCTCACAGCAGGAGTCAGGACCGTGTTTCCATGCCTCTTATATTACCGTAGGCAGAATATTTTGTGTGTGCTTTTCCTGAACATTTGTGTCACCTCATTCCTGTTCTTTGCTGGCATAAAGGAGGGACACTGTTTCTCCAGTTGTGCATGGAATTTTGTGTGGGGGAAAAAAGTGACTGTATTAATTATGCACAAAGTAATACCGTGGTAACTGTATGGTGGACCTGGTTATTTTCGGCATCAAAATAATAGCATTCAGTAACCACATTGCCACTCAGGAGACAGAATGTTGTCATCTTTTACACTTTGGTTTCACGACTTGAACAAATGGCATCTCTGTTCTTCTAAGTATGGGCACAGTACTCATTCCACTGGGCACTGGGGTCTATAAAGATAACTCCATCAGCTCCTTGCCGATGGGAAAGATAAAGCCTATCCAGAAAGGACATGGGCAGAAAAATCAGCTTTGCTGGGAAATTGAGGGAAGCTTTACAGTGGAGGTAATACTTGTGTTTCAACTTGAAGAGAAAAGGAATGTCTGTCTGATCTACAAAGAACTGAACATGTTTGGGAAAATGTGAGAAGTTCAGTGTGGCTGGAGTATAGGGTGCTGGTGTAAGAACTGAGGCAGGGTGGTGACACCTGGGCTAAAGAAGTGGTGTGACCTAGCAGTACCTCACCTGGGAAGGCTTTTTGTAGGGTTTACCCTTCTCCCCCAAATCACACGCAGCTCTAGTTCTAAGACTGAACTGTTTACCCATTCATTACCTGTGACTGATTCTGGGCAAGGAGAAGGATTTAATCAAAAATGTAGAGAACAGGGAAGAGATAGAAGAAGCTAATTCCTGATGTTTTTCTGCTTTACAGAGGACTCTTTGATTCTCATGCAAGGTGGGCTTTTTCCAAGACATAGAACTCTTTCTAACGCAAATAACTTAATAATTGCTCATCAGGGCTCCATTTTCTTCCCGAGTTGTCCATTCGCCATGCTTTATTGTCCTAAACTGCGTGGATATTAACTTGGTGCCACTCTATTTAGGGAGCACGTGGTCAGAATCGTTTTTTTTCACACCTGAATGGAGCGCCTGAGATGGGATCAGGGATTCACCTGCAAAGACGCAGCTCCTCTGTATACCAAGGGATGACTAGATAGACTAAACGGGGCATCACGGCGGTAGAGAGAACACTGGGCTCAAAGTCAGTTGCCTTCAGTCTTAGGATCGTTATATATTTATTCTTATTGGGCAGTAAGTAGTTCTCCATTGTCAGTTTCCTCATCTATAAAATAAAAATATTCCCATCATTTATTTCTGCATTCCTTCAACAAACACTTAATAGTGTATGTATACATTAAGTGTGTGTATATTTATATATATAAATAAATACACATACTATATATAAAAATAAATCTATATTTTATATATAGGAGAAAAAAAATATATATATATATACACAGACACACATTCCTCTAGTGGTTCTGCTTTTCTAATCAAACCCTGGCAACCAACCCTATTAGGTATCTATATGTATATATATGTGACTTAGGATAATAGTTGACCTTATATAACGGGTGACACCTGTGGTGCTGCAGCCGGCAGCACAGTGGCCGTGAGGTGAAGGAGGACAGCAGGTGAGAGCCAGCAAAGATTAGCCGGAAGCCACCAGGATGAAATGAAGCCCATGTTCATCTCTCACAGCCTTTGAGCTTCCAGGGAGATCATGGGGGTGTCCAGAGGCGAAGAGGCCGCCCCCCGCCATGTAACCCAGGAGCCGCAGAAGCCGAAGGAAGAAACCCAGCAGGAACCACGGGCTCACCTGCTGCTCTGGGCCGACACGTTAGCCATGCCAGCCTGTGTGAAGTCCCACAGTGCCTCGTGCCCCGTGCCGACCTCGCGGCGTGAAGAGGGTTACAGAATCCGCCTTCCAGATGTCATGCAGAATGTCTCCCGTGGCCCGGGCTAACCTGGAACTATGAAGGAAATGGAATTCTGGAGCGTGTACTCCCAGTTTAGCTAAACTGATAACGATCCAAACCTACCACCTCTGGCGCCTGCCATTCAGAATAGAAAACAAATGATTGAAAGAAACATAGTTCCTGTCTCCAGACAGCTAACTGTGTGGTGGGAGAGAGTCTTCACGCCCTCCGATGTGTGTGATAATAGAACTCCTTGTGTGGTGGGACACAAGCACAAAGTGAGAGCGATGCACCTGAACAAGCTTTGGGAGTGTTACGTTTGTAATGGCTTTGCAGAGTCTCATTTTGGCTCTTTGACATTAGATTGCCTCTACTTAAAAAAAGTGAAAACTGGGGAATAAATGTGTTCTCGATATTTTAATAAATGTGTATTCCCTGAGATACCCTCGTCTTTATCTGAGTTCACTTGGGCGAGTGGTGGTGCTGCACGGATAGCAACCGAATCTCTAACCCAGATCTTTTGGTTCCGCGTAACTCTGTCTGCGTATTTAAGTCACCAACCGTCTTTCCACAGAGACGACGTCTGTTTCGCTTAAGTATAACTTACCCCTCTTTTAACCGGAGGAAAGAAACCCAGAGATATATTAAGAAATTTCTTGACCGGTAGCAAAATTCCTTGACAATGAAAAATGTAGAAAAAAGCAATGGCGATAGGAAGTAGCCTCAACATGCTACGCCAAAACGATATTACGAAAGCTGCTTCTTTATCATCACCATCTTGTATAAATTGTCTCTATTTCCTTATTAGATTATGTTTGACTAACTCAGCTTCATCTGCCTCAGTTTCTCTTCTTTTGCCGCTGTCTAATGGGGTAGATTTAGTATATCTCAAAGACGTCATGTTTTCTGTGTATCACAAAGATAGTGTCACAAGGATAGGTGGCCTCCTCCGTTCTGTGAAGGGTTTGGGTCCATATCCCAAACGTCCTGTTACCAAAGTCACGGAAAGAAGGTATTTCTGCTGAATCGTCCATGAATGCTACGAGATTACATGGAGAGACTTATGGGACGTTTCACTTACCAATAACAACGGAGCATGTGTCATTTCACGGCAGAAATAACGTTTTCAATTTACTCCCTGATTTTTCTTTAACAAACACAGGGTGCTAACTACATGCTGCGCATTGTTCTAAGTGCTTTACGAGTATTTTCCTCCTTCCACCCCCACGGGAAACTTTATTTTCACAGATAAGAAAACAGGAGCACAGAGAGGCCATGACATGCTCCCAAGGTCACACAGCTCGTAAGTGGCATAGCTGATTTTGGACCAGGCAGCCTTCTTCTATCAGCAGTGTTTTAAACCATTAACCCACACCCTCTAAAGAACCTCAATTCCCCATAAATTCAGATCTGTGTGATTGTTAGTAATGCTAAATTATATTGACACATAATTTGGGTTATACACCTAACATTCAAGAAACCTTTGCACGCAACTCAGAGCGAAAGGCTGAGGAATGCTCAGGCATTGAAATGATAAAATAGAATCAAACCCTTCCCCCTGCCCCCTGCTCTCTGCTCTCTGGTTGTTGGTTTCTTTGAAGTATTCTGTTTTGCACGCCAAACATTAAGTTGTGCTTTCTCTATCAAAGGCATTTGAAGAATAAACAACAAGCAAATCAGAAGCAGAAAAGAAGATATCTGTACTCTATTTAACAGGCAGAACCCCAGCTGCACCAGCACAAGCATCTGTCATTTTCATCAAAGGTTAATGAACACACAAAAAAGTTAATCGACACAAACAGAATTTTAACACCGTAAATCAATAAGGACTTCACTTCATAAAGCAAAGATAATAGCCAATCTAAGGAAAGTAATAATTCATTGATGGGGGGAAATACAATCGTTCTTTATGGTCCTAATGACATACGGAAATCTGTCGGCTTTAATTCCAAGTATTGAACTAATACCAAACAAGCCATTTGTTTGAGGGGAAAAATATGATAAAAGTAGAGCCCAATGGGCCTTGACAGAGTTCTTAGTTTAGAGTAGAAAGTCTCCCTTTAATTAATTCAGTATAAAATAGACCCCTTCTCTGTGCCAGCGAATGTTAACTTCTAGTTAGAAGTCACTGCTCGTGATGTGCAAATATTTACAATGGAAGTTTTCATGGAGAAAGTAGAAGCAGCCTTAGTTTTCACTCTTGCATTAAAATTAATTAAGAATAACAGTGAGTGATGTGAAGTCACCTGTGTTAACTATTTATGGCATAGCAAATCCTGTATTTCATTGGTTCCGCCATTTATTACAAATGAAGTCAAGTTTATATTTTGAGAAAGAACATCCAACAAAGCCAGTGATCAGCATAATGAAACGGTATTTTTAAGAGTAAAATATTTTCAGTAGTCTCTGAAAGAAAATAAAAAACTATACTTCCAAAGAAAGAAAGCTGTTAGCATTACATTTTTACTATTTAAAAATAATTACATGAAAATAATTATTTATTAATCGTTTTCCAGGATTCCTCATAAAAATGTCTCTTGAAGAAATAGGATGTTTACTTCTTAAGTTGAAAACAAAAACTGTTGGAAAAATTTGGCAGTTGCCCTACCCTTAAGACCGTTAATGCGTTCATGTTAAAGATCCCTGAATTCCTGAAGGTTCTAATAAACTTCTTTGTTGTGCTTGGCATTTCCTTTTGCGTAGTCTCAGCTTTTAAACTAAAGACCGGATCCTTCACTCGCATATTTTTGTTTTTCTTGTTTTACTCCTTTTCTGATTTGATTCCTAATGAAAATAACAAACATTTGTGGGTGGCACGTCAAAGCTTAGAAAATGCTTTTACGACAGTGATCACATCTTATCTTCAAAACGACTGTGTGAGGTGAGTGAGAGTAACGTAGTAATATTCTCATTATAGTGATGGGAATGCTTAGGCTTAGGTCAGTGAAGCCATACATGGCACCCAAGGGAACTCAAACTCCAGGGTTTCGACTCCAGATCCATTCCTCTTTCAGAAAACGTGCAAATCCTACAGATCCTCCTTTTCTCTTCCATCTCTGCAGTAGAGGGTAACAAGTGATTTCTCAGCGTGCAATCGGTTTGTATTGTAGAATCAGACAGACATGCGTTTTAATCTAGACTGTGCCCCTTATGCCCTATGTGATTTAGGCTAGAGGTTCTCAAAGTGTGTCCCGGCCCTAGAAGCATTAGAATCCACTGGGAACTTGTAAAAAATGCAAATTCTCAGGCTCCACCTCAGACCTACTGGATCGGCAGCTGTGGGGTTGGAGTCCAGTGTATCTTACAAACCTTCCAGGTGATTCGGATCCACGTTCAAGTTTGGAAACCAGGGGAATGTATAGGCCAAGGCACTTCACTATCAAACTTCTGCTTCTCTTTAAATTGGGTCAGTGATAGAGTTTTGCGGGGGCAAGAATATGAAACAGCGAATACACAGCAGACAAACGCTTTAGAAATGTTGACCTTCCCAGGGGAGTGAATTTCATTAAAAGGGTTCATTCTAACTCATTTAATGAATTTGGCCCTCCGTGAGAACAGAAGTGAAGTGACACTTCTTTTTTTTGGATGCTGCATTTTTTTCTAAACCTGGAGGAGAGGACTGTTTCTAACTTATAGGTAAATGGGAGGGTCCCCTTTGGCTATATTCAAAGTAATTAGTGGCTGCTATCGAAAAAAAGAAATCAAATGAAGTCAGGTGGTGGTGTTTTTTTCTACTAGGAACTTTAATAAAAGCTCACGGAGGGGGCATGACCTCTGTCTTTGTCACCGGCATTTTATTTGTTGTTTGTTCACGGGATTCTGGCATTTGAGTCATAATAGCTTTGCCCTATGGCCAATTTTAGTTCCATGTCTTGAATTACTTAAAATTTATAGGTCTTAATATGGCTTAGTAAATTAAGTCTGCAGTTTAAAATAACCTATAAATTCAATTTGAAAACTCAGTGAAGAAAATGTTTTAGCCTTGTGTCCATCAGAACGTTTGAAAGTTGGTCTTCTGTGGCTACATGGAGTGTAGAGATAGGAACAAGCAAATCAAGCCAATTTCTCTTTCTGATTCCTCTTCTTGTCCTCTTCTTGGACCTACAATAGTAGAGAACACTTGGTAAAGACCTACTGTGTGCCAGGCACCATGCTATAAGCTTGGGGTCCTACTATCCTTATTTATTTGGCTCTTTGGGGGGGGGTGTGTGTGGGAAGTGTTCTATGACAGGAATTGGGTGATTTCAGCCACGTGAGCTGACCACCTACGTTTTTGTTTTTAGATCAAATTAAGAGCCTTGCATAATTTGTACATGAATTTTAACTGCCAGGAACGAGAGCCTTAGTATACCTGCTTTCGTTCAACGCTCCGTCTAGCCGAATTCCTGAAGTCTGAAGAGAAACAACCACGTAAGCCAGGGGCTTTTTGTTTATTTGCTCCAATAGTTCCCGAAGGTGGGATTCTTGACTTGGAGGAGACAATGAGGAAAAAAAAAAAAAAAAATATATACACCTTATGTTACCAAAGTGTAAAACTGCAGGGTTTCCATAATTGTGGTAGTCTACAACCGGAGGGCACACTAATAAATAAACTTACTTGGCTAGGAAGAAGGGAAAATACTGAGCTATAAACGAGACTTACCACCGTGTGTAACATTCTTTTTTCAGAAGGTTATCGTATCTGTTTACCAAATCTATATGTCGGTAAAAAATTAAAAGCTAGTTACTTCAGTGTTTACAGAGAACACACAGCTCTGACTAACTCTGTTTAGAATCTCTAGTCACATCACACTCACGATAAAGGCAGAATATGACATTCTACCACTCCATAACCCTGGCAATAACTGCGTCCATCACCCGAGGTCTAGTCCTGATGTCCCGGGGCTTTAAGCAAAGAGATCTGACTGGGACTGGTGGTCTCTACTTCTGTCCAGCCTCAGCTGCCCCTTTGCACAGCAAGAAAGCTGGTCAATCATTTGCTCAAACATTTATTTTTTTAGGCTCCGCCTTGGATTTAATCACGTACTTATCTTCCTGCCAAAGTATTTGTGCTGGTAAAACAGGGCAACTCGATCTAGGCAGAACCTGCTCCTTCTGCTTCTGTCCAAAGGGTCAGTGGTAGAAAGGCTGAGGGCAGTGATTTTATAATTGAATGGGGTAATTGTTCTGAGGTTTTTGTGTTTCCCTTGAAAGAAAATGCTACAGGCTTGAAAGCTCGAAGATAAGAGGGAAAGCCGACGCAAAACACTGTGTGCCTTCTCACAGACCTTTAGCTTGTAGAAAACAGATCATCTTTGTTACACTTTGGCTGGATAAAATCGACACATTATATGGGTAACTGAGGTCAGTGGAAACCCTTGGAGTTTATTTTCCCAGGTACTTTTCTGGGCTGAATGATGGGCCTAATTT
Organism: Physeter macrocephalus; assembly: GCF_002837175.3. NCBI lineage: Eukaryota > Metazoa > Chordata > Mammalia > Artiodactyla > Physeteridae > Physeter > Physeter macrocephalus. The sequence goes on along the minus strand of NC_041227.1, from coordinate 130,275,885 downwards.
AGGTTCATAGTGCTACGGACAGACTGAGTGGAATTCGCTGGGTTCATTTATCATAGTCATATGTTAAAGACACTTACAAGCCCAGAGCTGCCATTGTGAATGATCAAATGCTATAGTCTCTCTTCAGTAATCTATGCTTTATCTACCTAAGTGACCAGGAAATGTATAAAGGACCGTGTACTTTTGCTAAATGTGTCAAACAGAGAATCTGAAAAATGGAAGTGTGATCCATTTCGTTTGCCTCGACGGCCAAAAATGTAACCAAAACCTTGTTCAGAAATATTGTTTAGCAGATGATGGCTACTGAAAAAAGACTCGAAGTCCTCAGCCAGGCAGGTAAAAGTTTTGCCGTTCGGGGCCCCAATTCACGTTTTGGCCCTCTCTGCCACCGTTTCTCTCTCTCCCTTTACACCAATGCTGCGTCCTCCCCTCCCTTCTGAAGTATGTAAGTCCTGTCCCACTTAAGTCACCTAGCTAAGCAGGGGTCTCAGCGTTAGAGCCAAATCCCCCTTTTACGTGACGCTTTTCCAGGGGACGTCAGGCAACCAGGAGCCGCCCTCCTTTGAATTCATCCTGGTTTCTATTTTGTTTCCTGCTCATCGGCCATCAGCCAGGACCGTTTCCCACTCGTCTGACTGTTAGTCGAAACATAACTGAAATAAAAATACAGTATCAGTGATTATTTCCCGTTTGCTATAGCTAGTCTTCTGAACAGCTTGCTGACTTCCTATGGACTGGCATTGTGTCTTGTAAATCATAAATTTGCGAGTAGCCTATTTGTTACCGACCTCTTGGACTCTTTAATCAGTAGAAATTGGTAAGAGGCCCGAGGAGGCACTCAGACAAGTCTTTACCGGGCCTTGTGCTGCAGCCGGAGGGGGCGCAAGCAAGTAATGCGTAACCTTGCCCCATCCCCGCGGAGGGGGTGGTGGTGAGCTGAAACGGGGTAAGGGTGGAGGCGGGGCGGTGTGTCGGGCGGAGGGGTTGGCTGAGGAGGTCTGCCCACCCCCTTCACGGTGCTGCGTGCAGGGGTCCCGCGTGGCACCGTGCTTTTGCTCCCGACACCTCACAAGGGGAGAGGTGACAGTTGCCTTCTGGCCTTTTTGTATCTTACCGCCCATAATTTGCCCCGACTGCGCATGCACGCAGTTATTTTTAGTCCCTCATACTTCCTTTGCATCTTGGTGCTCCAGGAGACGTTTGTCCAGGTGCCAGCCCTGCAGCAGAGGGTCCCAGGTCCCAGCCTGTCTCATAGTAACCACCTTGAACGTAGTAAAAAGGCCAGGGGCGGGGACGGGTGGGCAAGGAACAGCATTTATGTCTTTGGGGCAAATAATCAAAAGTTAGGATGAGGAATGATACAATAAGATTTGCTCCTTGATAGGATAAACTGCAAACAAGTTAAAAACAGGCAGCATTTATTTTGGGTTCTCCTTCTACTCTGTCCCTCACCCTGTCTCCCAGTTCACACACACACGCACGCACACACACACTCACACACGCACACACACGCTCTCACCCTCACACACTCACACACACACACTCCTTCTGATTCTCTGATTTCCTCTCTTCTACTGGTTGCACGTCTAGTACTTGGCTTTCGCCCCGCGTAGGTCTTTGCTTTCCTGCTGTTCTCCAGGGAGGGCTGCTTTGCTTGATTTTTGCCGGTTCCCTTGCATCATCCTGATCCCATACTCTGTGAAGAGTCACTTTTCCCTCATTTTACCCTCTCATGTAATATTTACATTTAGTTTGAGACTCTTGGGTGCATCGACTACACAGTGAATAACATAAATAAGTCAAGTACTATGATGGCCTGGGGTGGGGGGAGGAGTTTTAATTTAGGTGAGTTTAGGTTACTTATCCTGTTTAAGCAGCACCTCATTTATGGGCTGGGAAATCAGGTGTTATATAGTACCAAAAGGTCTAAAATGTGGTCTGCATCACAAATAAATACTCAGTGTTGCATCTGTGAATTGGAGAAAGTTGCAGAAGTTGAAAGAACGTAAGCGTCTTAACAATTAGTGAAAGTATGTACTGTATACACAGACACCATCTAGATTGAAAGAAAGGGCTGGCAAAGTATTTAACTGACTGCATCCATCCACATGGTGCTTTATGGTGCCTGTAAGGCGATGAGTCAGAGAAATATAGCCAGCAGAAAAGGTAGGGGAGATGGTCAAATACTTCGACCTTCCTTTTTGTGACTAAAACCAGTTTGAATTGGTAGATCTGACAAGGCTGAAATTTATTACCCACTCTCCTCCCCCAGTTTAAAATAATTTTTGACTGTTCAAAGAGTCATATTGGGCAAAATGCCATATATCCAAGAACAGGATGCATCCAACATGCTATAGTCGATCAGTCTTGAGAGATGGCAGGAACTGCTGTTTTCAACAATCTATAGTGCAAGGCCATGCAATTTATCCCCAGAAAACTGTTATTATTGAGTATTTGTTACAGTCGTTTTCATCAAGGTCAGATTCAATGATAATTAAATCAACCCAGCTTTAACATATTGGCTAATAGATAGAGTTGTAAGAAAGTCAACCTGCTTTGAAAAAAAAAAAAAAAAGAGTGATCGAATGCATTTTTTAGCTCATATAATAAGGGAATCTGAATAATTTATTTGGGTTTTTTTTCCCACAAATGAATCAATTTTAAGTATTGGATGGAGGCTATCGTTTCAAGAAGCACGTTTGTGTAAAGTGGTTTTCCCACATTTCATTTCCCACAAATGATTCAATTTTAAGTATTGGATGGAGGCTATCGTTTCAAGAAGCACGTTTGTGTAAAGTGGTTTTCCCACATTTCATTTACCACCATGTTCTACCGTTTTGAGAGGTTGCATATACGAACGGTGGCCAAGATCATATATGACGATACAACTGTGACCCCCCCGCCCCAGCTCTGTAGCAGATAGCCCTGGAAGACACATTTTTGTAACAATGGGCCCGAAATGATCAAGAATTGGTCCTTGACTTCCAACTTGCCTATTTTTTTCCCCCTGCTTCTGGCTTCGAACCAACGAGGGAAAGCAAAATGTGCCTCCTCCTCACAGAAGACGCCCACTTCTAGGACACCTGATGCCAGCTTCTCCTGTCCCCAGCCTCGGATCAGACCATACCTGAAGCCTTCCTTTTTTCTTTTTAACTAGAATGCTTTCCTACTCTTCTGCCTCCCCTTTGAATCTCTGCCAAACACGAGTGATGGTGGCAGACTCCCCTGCTAGAGCGAACTCTGAATGATAGCCCCAGCTGGTTCTCTGGGTGGTCTTCATTTCTGCAATATTTATTTGATGTCTATACAGAAACTTTTAAATAGCAAAATGAGCCCTGCCCAAGTTTAGACAGTCATTTGGGGCCACTGGACCTTCAGTGGGGTGCCAATAATTTTGAAAGCCAGACGAACTGTTAGAAGTGGTTCAGACTTGGGTCAGGACTCCTTTGACCTGGGTCGGATTGATGACAGTTTGGCATTTGTCATAGTCAGTCCTCTTTCCAGGTCATTGCAGCAAAGGTCTCTCTGCTTGTGTCTCCTGCACACAGTCCGGTTTGGGGGGTTGTTTTCTTTGGAAAACGACATCATCTGTAATTAGTTCAAATTGGCTCTATTTCTTTGAGAAGTCTATTTTGCCTTTATTCACTGAGAAGGATGTGGTATTTGGTTTTAGAAGGTTTCAATTCTAATCCTGCCGATACCTTCTTTCATAACAAGACTTTGAGATAGTCTATCGATATATTTCAATCTTATTTAAAAATTGCTAGGGACGTAAGTACCTATCTTATGGGTGGCTTAAGAATGAAAGCAAATAACTTCTGTAAAACTGTTACCAAAGTCCTACGTACTAATATGTATGTAGTATGTATTCAATAAGTAATGGCTATGATGATAACATCAAAATAGTGGCTCAGATTTCCAAAGGGACAATCCCTTTTTGTCTGATGTGACAACAGAGAACATTTGGAATAAAGATTTGGAAATTGCTGGGAACTTGCTAGTTTTTCAGATTACATTAGGTATCAGATAAACACGGCTATCTGACAATATATATGCATTACAGCCTATGGAGAATAAAGGCAATTGTCTTCATAATTCAGTTGATGTACACTTTCTGCTCTACTGAAAACCACACCTCTCAGACCTGGAATGCTTTGGGATTAGGCAGGCCTATGTTTTGACCTCAGCGTTTTCAATGGCCTCTACAGGTTGAGCAGTTTATAGCTAGTAACTTGGTTAAGGTTTTTGGATATAAACTTGCCTTTTTAGAGTGTCGAGAAATCTACATTTAAAATGTGTAATTCCAGAGGTGCGGTAAGGTACACGACCCAGGCAGCTGGAGAAAGTAGCATGTTCTTTATTTTCTCTTACATCCCATTACAGTCAAAGAAAGCATCTGACATGGTGAAATGCTCGCTTTGCAGACATGACGTGTGCAAGTTTAATTTGTGAATCAAACAAAGGAAAAATTCCTGGGCCTTTTACATGCATTTTTCTTAATATGATCACTGAATCCGAGTTAGCCGTTTAATCCTGAGCGAGACATGACTTCACTGGGGTTTGTTCCCTGACTAAATTTCGGACTTCCACACCAGGACGCATCCATCGCATCAACCGCTCCTGGGCCCGTGCTGATGTCAGGGGCTTGTGTGAGGGCGGGGCCGGGGGAGGGGAGCCCTCCAGCAAATCTTTTCGGAACAAGTATTTGTGGGAAGCTCACTGTTTTTGTCATAAAGGCCCTTCAGTGGTCAATCTGGAAACCACGAATGGAATGAGTTACCCTGTTGAAATTCTTCGATCAAAACGCATTGGTTTTCTTTGGTGAGTTTCACTAAAAATTAGAGGCACAGATCATTACATGGAAGTGGGAAGACCTAACAGGAGCACACCTGGAACACGTTTACAGAATACACGTCTTCCATCAGATTCTTGAGGAAACGTTCCTAAGGACGGGCCCTCGATGCAGGCCCATGTAACATAGTTTTTAACTTCCCTACGGTTGACTATTTCAAATGTTTTCAACTCTCTTTCAGTCTCTGATCCTGACTCCGTACCCACCATCCCCTTATTGAACCAAGAAATAAAATCACCAGTTTCTTGCCGTCCCACCTGTTGACCTGATTACAGCCGTACCCATCCTTCCCTTGGAATCCTACTCGACTCTCCCCGCCCTTCCCTTTACTCTGCAAGTCCTTTCCCTTTTTCCTCCCTCCCTCCCTGATGGATTTCTGCTTCTTGTGGATTCAGACTCCCAAGTACCTCTTGAATCTGTTCCCTTTGCTTTATTCCCCCAAGTTATGCAATATCTTCCTCACTTCCCTCCCTATCAGTTGTCTGGCCAATCCATTCTCACCACCGCTGCCAGAACACATGCTCTTAAATTCTAATCAGATTGTCCTACTTCCCTGATCAAAGCCCTTTAATCCTGCCTGAGAAAAACTGGAATTCTTGAACCTGACTTACCAGATGTGGCCACCACTCCAGCTCTCTGTCATACTTTTCCCCATCCTAGATCCCGCCTTCAAGCCAAATAAACACTTTAATTTTTCTTGTAACCCCTGTTGGGCGCCAACATGGTTTGTCTCCACCAGTTGCCTTCAGTACGAATAGAAGAAGGGTGTAAATTACACTGTTGGGGGAAAATGACTCACAAGCAACAACTGCGGCGTGGATTCCCTAAAGAACAGTCACAAACATACCCGTGGTTTTAAAGAAAGTAGAGTCTGTCCAAGGGTGAAGAAGGCGACCCATGACAAGCAGTTTATTCATTTGCAGAGTTTTAAGGTGAATATTTACAGAGTTTCCTTAAGGCACGAGAAGGGCTTCACAAAGGCTTTTACTGAATTACAGGGCAACGTTTAAAACTGTAAATCATTTCTTGCACTATCCCTCTTTTAACAAGCCAGCCGTTTTGAAGCCAGTTTCTTTTTCGTTCCATTAAAAAAAGGACAACTTTAATTAAGACTTCGTGGTATGTAAGAATTGCTTAGTGATATATATGTATAATATATATATATATATATATATATATAATTTAACAGATATCAGCTTTGCCCAATTTTCTTTCCAGGACAGACACTAAAGACCAACTTGTTTTTCCCTGACCTAAATAGTAGAAGCTGGAGGCTTTTTCTGTGACTTTGTCTTTCTCCACCTCCCTACTCTCATTCCCAGAAGTTGCGAAGTTGAATTTTGATGAAATTGGATCTTTGAAGTGGAATTTTGAGTGGAATCTGGACAGATTCTGGGCTGGTCAAACAACACCTCAATAACTGTGAATTAAGATATGTCACATTTTAAAAGGGAGAAGAGAGAAGAATAATCAGGATAGTGAGCAAATCCTAAAACATGGTTTACGACCCAGGGGTGTGCTGGAGCAGACTTGTGTCGGCTCCCAAGGGCCAGCTGTCCGCCCCTCTTACCACCTCCACCCTCTGGCACATCCCATCAGCACCTGGACATCAGCCAGGGGTGCAGTTTATACCATAGAACTTGGCAAACTCTTGACAAAACAGAAATAGAGTCACAGACGTAGCAAACAAACTTATGGATGCCAAAGGCAAAAGTGGGCGGGATAAATTAGGAGTTTGGGATGGACATATACACACCACTAGATATAAAATAGATAGCTAATAAGGACCTACTGCATAGCACAGGGAACTCTACTCAATATTCTGTCATAACCTATGTGGGAGAAGAATTTTTAAAAGAACGGATATACGTATATGTATAACTGAGTCACTTTGCCGCACACTAGAAGCGAACACGACATTGTAAATCGACTCTAATTAAAAATTACAAAAAAAGAAATTGGCAAGCTCTGCAATCAGTCCTTTTTCTTCCCTCAGAGAACCCCTAATGAAAATTTGCTAGCACGCAACTGCTTATGAATAAGCTAAGTGTCCCAGCAGTCCTGATTGACACCTGCTGTCTTGGTGACTCATCGTTTCAGCATTTGTCCCAACACTTTTCACTCTTAAAAGTGACAAGTGCAGTCATCACTCAGCATATCGGGAACCTAGGAGGCTTTGGAGGGTTTTCCCTGGAGGAAGTGAAGCCGGGGACTTGGAAGGTAAGAAGTAACTAGGAGATTCTGGTCTTTTTTTGTCTGAAGAACTGGCTGTTGGAAGTAGGACGTGACTTGTTTTGCAGAGGGACAGCCGGGGGACAGGAAAATCCTGTGAGAGCTACGGAAGACACATTTTTATCTGAGTTTAAGGAAGGACTTCCTCATTGAGAGAGTTGAGTCATCATAAAATAGGAACAGAACACGTGAGGGTCGCTGAGGTCCTTGTCAATGAAAATGCCCCAGCGGAGGCCGAGGGCCACCTTGAGGGGCCGTCACACCGGGGCTCAGGCAAGGACGTCATGCTGTCCTTGTGCTCTTCTGAGCCTTTGAGGTGACGGACTCGGCCACTGCGGCGATTCTCACAGGGTCCTGGCTCAGTAATGTGTGTATTGGGTAGATGGTACGACAACCAGCCGGAGAAGTGATTCATTCCAGTTCAGAAAATAATGCTCCAAGCAGAAATGTTTATGATGCCTTTTTGTTAAGCTTTAAAATGGAACAATGCTCACTCATTTGAGAGGAAGCCCACGCTAACCAATTGACCACTGATTGATTTTCTGAGTCCGCATGTGGACATCTATTAAGATTGTCCACCCCACTTTGGCACAGTTTGGCCAAAGAGAGGAAACTAAGTCAGTAAGTTTCCCACAGCTTAGGAACATAGGTAGCGGGAGAGACTTTCCTAAGTGGCGGGAGAGGAATGCCCTGTTTCGCAGTGAGAACTTCAGACACTTCCTCTGTCGCCTATGGTCACCGGGCAGTTGGAATAACAGGAAGCCCTCCGGCCGGCAGTGGTGGCTCCTCTGAAGTTTGTTTGGGTCTCTCCAGAGGCACGGTTTCAGCGGGCGCTGAGGCTACACCAAACAACTTAGAATTTCCCCTGAAGTATGGAAAATTATGTTAACATAAACAATTCTGGCCATTACCTAGTGTCTACAATGTACCGTAGAAAGGTCTAACTTTTTTTTTTTCTCTTTCAAGGTACTCTATTAAATTAGTCAGTTTGATTATCTTATAGATCATCATAAGAGTAGTTATATAGTTTTGCCCTAAGCTCGATGCCTTCCATTTTACACACTTTTGTTGCTCTTACCTAACACTTTGCCCGTTCCTTCAGCCGTGTAAGATCTTCCGATGTTTTCCATTTTTCGTTTGACTTTTCACCACCCGGAAATCATCCTCCAGCCCACACGCGTGTCTCTTCGTGTTCTCCCATCAGACTGTTATTTAACGGCATTGAAAGGGCAAATATTATTGTCTGATACTTTTATAAGTGCTTTACGAATATTCATTTATTGCTTCTGCTGAGAGCTATACCGAATACGTGTTTCTATTATCATTCTTTTACAGATGGGGGGATGGAGGCACCGCGAGAGTCAGGCTTCTAATCGGCAGTGTCTCCCACCGCAGTTCGTAATCACTACGTGGCCTTGCACTTTAAACATGAGAAACGGAACCCATCTTAACGCGATTCTCTGAAAAACCAGTGCGGACACTTAAGGCCTCAGTGGAAATGTGCTTTCTCTCTACCTATTTTCCTGAAGTCCAGCCTTCTTCTTATTATGAATGTATATTTTCCTAAGCACAGAGCTGTGTTAACATCGAGTTCCAAACACTGCATCCTTTTATACACGTTTTACATAGGTACCTTCTCCTTAAAGAAGCCACCTTTATTGCGTCTTAGGAAAGAAATCATATCTACGTATTTTGTGAATCCATATTCTATTATGGATTCCGCTAACCGAGAGTAAAACTCATCGACCTGGTTCTTTGAGGCTAGGAGAGCGGTTCTCAACCAGGGGTGATTTTGTCACCCAGGGGACATTTGACAGTGTCTGGACACATTGCTGGCTGTCACTGTGGGGGTTGGGGTCATGTGGCATCTCGTGGGAAGAGTTTAGGGTTGTTGCTAAACACCCTATAAGCCCAGAACATCCTCCCACAAAAAAGAATTATCTGGCCCAAAATACCAAGGCTGAGAATCCCAGGTCTAGGGTATCCTGTGCATTTAAAGTGATTCTCTTGAGGACAATGTATGCCCCTCCTCAACTGTACTATAAAAGCTGTAGAAACCTCTGTGCCTATGCGACTACACCTACTAATGGGTCTCTCGTTAACATATCAGTCTGTCATTAAGTAGATTCTCAATCGATATGTCTCATATTTTATTTGCTCTTCTCACAAATCTGAATGGCTTAGAAAGAACTCAGATTCATAACCTAGTCTGAAAACAAATATAACTCTTAAGGAAAATGGTGATAATAGCAGATTTCTTTAGTACTTGTTATTCACTCATTCATTCATTCATTCATTCGTTTTTTTTTCAAGAAATAACTATTAAGCATAAACTGTACACCAAACAATGTTATAGGTGAACAAGTAGTTTAGGATTAGGCTATGATTAATTTGTAGATTAAAGTTAGGATTATTTTAATGTGTACTGGGAAGTTATTAGTATGGGTTTTATATTTTCTATAGTTTGTGTAGTTCTACACAATTATATAAACAATGTTTTATTTACGATGAAATTAAGCAAAGTATTTTGCATAATGTAGGAAAAAATGGGAGAGAAAATGATTTTTAGAAAGTTGATTTTTCACTTTTCACCCAGTGAGTTAAATTGGTGGTTGGTAACATGGCATGCACAAAGCAGACACAGTTGTTGGTCCAGTACAAGTATTCCACTCTCTCCTCATGATTTTGTAGTGAAACCACGAGACCAAACAGGACACCTTCTTCAAGTCCCCCAAAAGAAGTACTTATTTTTAATAAAAACGACACACAAGAATCCTTGTAGGACATTTACTTAATTAAAAATTAAGAAGTTGGCAAAATCTTATGGGACAAACTGTACATCTCTCATATTAAAGCAAAACAAAGAACTCCCTCCCTGAAAAATAAACCCCCCTGAGCCCCATATTCCTTCCCATCCATCAGCCCATTTTTCTACTCCATTTGACAGCAGGACTCCTTACAAAGGGGATACGTGTTTTCTCCACTTCCTCTCTCCCTGTTCCCACTTGTTCCTGATCTAATCAGGCATTTGTCTCCAAAACTCTACTGAGATATCTCTCGTCAAGCCACCAGTGACGTCACGTGGCCACATCCAACAGTTAGTTCTTAGTCCTCATCTTGACCTCTCATTAATCTCCGACACAGAGGATCACTCCCTTTTTCTTGCCGTCTTTTCTTCACCTCCTACCACATCTCATGGTTTTCTGTCTACTTCAAGAAAGTCTCCTTTTCGGTCTCCTTTGTTGGCTCATCCTCATCTTCCCAACTTCAAATTGAGTTGCCCCAGAGCTTAGTCCTGGGAATCTTTCTTTCTCTTTTCTAACTACCCTCACTCCTTGTGTGGTCTCATCCATGTTCATGGTTTTAAATATCCTGTATGTACTGATAACTTCCAATCTTATACCTCCATTCTGAACCGCTCCCCTCAATTCCAGAAGAATGCGTATTGTCTACCTGACATCGTCATTTGGATGTCAGAGAGCATATCCAGTTAACCACAATAAAACCTCAACCACTGAGTTCCCCACTTCAAAATTCCTTCTCTCCCGGTTTCATCATCTTAGTAATTGGTACCAGCATCCAATCAATTTCTTAGAAATGTCCACATTTTCATGACTAGTTCATTCCAAATTATAAGACTTCCCAATAGGTGAAAAGTGGATATTGAGTAAGAGACTTATTCTCTCCCATATCCCAAACTTAGAACAAACAAGCCAGAAAATAAAACGGGCTTCTCAGAAAAATATCTAAACGTTGTCCTTGAAACCACTACTGGGCTTGTCAATGGTCTTCAAGGGGCACACATTTCCTTGGAACCCAAATGAAATGCTGTTTGCCTTAGGTGTACGATTACATAGACAGGGTGTGTTTGCAGAGAAAAATCTTTACAGTGACAGTCTAGGGCACCTACACTTAAGAAGAACACACTTGGAAGAAGTTGTTCAAGTCCTGGAGGTGTTAGTGAGAAAAAAAATCCAGCCTCTGGGACGGTGAGAAGTTTAGGGGCAACTTTCGGCCATTTTGTGATTTGGGGAGAGCCTTGTTGAATAAGTTCGAAAAACAAAGGTATAGATGGGCAGGAAGGGAGGCTCTTTCTTCTTGATTCTTGTTTTCTGGAAGCCACCACTGGCAAGACTATCTACTACGGGTAGGCATGGGAACAAGTTAAAGAAAGTGTTGATTCACTAGAGGCAAGCGGAGATCTCAGTGGCCTTTGTATGTGGTGAATTGTGTCCGGAAAGGCAAAGAAGAGCGAGATTCTCCCGTGGGCTTTCTCATCTCCATGGCGGTGGGTGCTGACAGCTGGAGAGAGAGCTCGGAGGAGCAGAGAGAAAGGAGCCCTGGACGTCCAGTTGCCGTGCTCTTATACGATGCAGAGGACACGGGGGTCTGAGCTGAACTTCATCACCCGTAACTAAGGTAAGACCATCGAGTGGGTTACTAGGTGATCCAAGCCTGAAAGCACTGGTCTCTTGCTCGATCTTTTTTGGGTGTATGCCTGCTAGTAGGCACCCTTATGATGCTTCCTTTGGCTACATAGTCATGATTGATTGCTGTACGGGCTCTGGCTGGGAATAGTCTTTCTTTCCTTCATATAATCTCTGGGGAGTGCCGAATAAAACAGATTAAGAATGCAAGTGCCTTTTCTAGATCAGGGAAGTAACCATCAGAAACAGAGAGACAGACTTAAAATCATGATGACTTGTCCAACCGAACGTGACTTATTGATGCCGTGGGGCAATGTGGAAAAGGATGAGTCTTTAATTTCCTGTGGAAATAGTCGTTCATCAAACCCTCCTTTTGTGTGTCTTCGTCACTCTTCCACTGTTCCAAAGTGACAACAAAGTGGCATTGAAGATTTGAAACTGTGTGATAAGAAGTGCTGTCATTGGCTTGTCGTTAATGATGTCGTGACAACTAAAAATACAGACAGAAATACTGTAAAGACGCATTAGAAAAAAAACTGCTAAAAGGTAACTTCAATAAATAGTAAGCTCCTCAGGCTTTGACGTCTGATTAGGTAGAAAGGCACTGGGCTTTTTAACTTTTAATGTTTTTCTTCTACTCACTGTTGTCTTTTGGTTTGCAATCTGGAGCGTTGCCAGGGAGTCATTAACATCGGTTAACACCCCATGGCTTGACAGTTCATTTCTCTGGTGAAAGGAGCAGAGGTTGAGATAATACAACTTGTCTACCTGGGAATTCCAACATTGCATAGATGCAGGGCCGTGGGTTTAACCATAAATATGTCTTATTTACGAAACTCTTTAAGCTTTTCTTTTTCTTTTTCTTTTTCTTTTTTTTTTTTGCAGTGTACAAGGCTAGTTTAATTGTAATGCCTAAAACAAACAAAGATTAAACACAAAACACTAAGATTATAGGCCAATTTAAATTTTGCTATATAATAAAAGAAACTTTAGAAATTGCAAATTAAATCTACCAGTGGGTACGTCTACCCAAGAATGTAAGGATAATATACATTAGAAAAATCTATTGATACAGGTAATATATGAACACATTCAAGGAAAAAAATGATCTTCTCAGTATGATGTATCCAGTAGATGCAGAAAGCTCATTAAATAAAATTTGAAGCTTATTCATAGTTTTAAAAAATCATTAACAAAATAGACAACAAAAGTATATACCAGGAACGCAGCAAATACCATAACTGTTTAAGCTTTTCTTTTTAAAAGCCCTTCCCCCTCTTTCTTTAATTTCCCATGAGCCTTGAAATCATTTGGAGAATTCACAGGGAGCTAGGGGAACATCCCTAGAGGTTCTGAAAGCCTGTAATCCTGAAGGTAGAGTTCAGATGGGCTGCTTACACCAGCGTGACCTTCCCAAGTGACTTAGCTTCTCTCTGCCTTCTTTTCAAAAGCCTTTCGTAATCTCTCTCTCTTAGATATCATTTAATCTCCTTCCATTTAATCTCCTTTGATATGGTGCCTGGCACGCAGTGAGTACAAACTCAATGGAGACAATTATTATTAGCTCCATTTTAGAGAGGAGGGAAACTCTGATACAGACAGTGATAGTCGGTTAATAGCTAAGCTTACGGTAATATCTCAAATGGCTCGACTCCAAGGAACATACATCTTGTTCTCAGGTTTGAGAAAATACGTGCCAGTTGCCCTTTTGCAATTAGGATGAAAGAATACGCATGATATCAAAGGTAGTTCTGGCAATTTACACCAGCCTTGACCCTCTTCTTTTTTTTTTTTTTTTTTTTTTTTTTGGTCTTTCTTATTAGCTGTATTAAGGTATAATTTATATACAATAAAACTCAAACATTTTGAGTGCACGGTTTGATGAATTTTGACAGTGTATAAGGCACGTAACCAACACCCCAATAAAGATGTACATCATTTCCATCACACCAGAAAGTTCCTCATGCCCTTTTGCTGTCAGTTCCTTGCCCTCACCTCTAGCCCCCAGAAACCACTGATCTGCTTTTTTATCACACAGTATGGTCTTCTCTAGAATCTGACCCGCTTCTGACATGGTTTTCTGAGCAGCAGTATTCCACTTTCAGCTTCCAGACACCCACATTCCATCCCTGGACCTCGCCTCTCTGATGAGGCCAGTCTCCCCAGCGATGCAGCCGAGGTCCGGGAAGGTATGTGGGATGGGCTGGCATCAGGGTGATGAGGGTCAGGAAGCGAGTCCGGGCCGAGGGCGTGCTTTTGTGCGTACGTGGTCTAATCAAGACAAATCAGTCATTTCATTTTGATCTTTTTAAAAATCAGAACATCTGCCCGCCATCATGTTCACCACGGCTGCTTCAAGTCAGCCAAGGCAAAGTTCCTGGTTTTGTCCGGGTGAAAACTACTGACATTTATGGGACACCTACCATTTTATAATGCTATCTGATTTCATTCTCTTAATTACCCTTTTAAAGGGACCGGGATCAAAAATGTAAAATAGGGCCTCCCTGGTGGCTCAGTGGTTGAGAGTCCGCCTGCCGATGCAGGGGACGCGGGTTCGCGCCCCGGTCCGGGAGGATCCCACGTGCCGCGGAGCGGCTGGGCCCGTGAGCCGTGGCCGCTGAGCCTGCGCGTCCGGAGCCTGTGCTCCGCAACGGAAGAGGCCACAGCAGTGAGAGACCCGCGTACCTCAAAAACAAACAAACAAAAAAATGTAAAATAACTAGTTGGAATTCACATAGGTAAGTGGTAGACATGAGATAACAACAGAAATCAGGATGACTCCAAAAATCAAATATAAATGATGTAGGTAAAGGTACTATTTTGTTTGCATTATATAAATAATATAAATGGAATATCAGGTTGTGAAAAGAACCTGATAAAACCTTTCTGAGACCCAGACCATCAAAACCTGAATTTGGTTCACCTGCAAGAAATAGTATGTCTGACCTCACAGTGGGATTCAGGGACGGCCTGGAACACAAGAGTGACTGATCCAGAAGCATCTCTGGCCCTTGGAAACTTCCCTGTCAGCCATTATTCTGGGCTTTCCCTAATTTTTCTCTTAAGAAAATCCATGATCCTGCCTGAGATTTTTTTTTTTTTTTTTTAATTTAGGACATACACAGAAATACAAAATGAAAATAAAAACAGATCAACTAAAATACAACGTTGATGCAATGAACAAAGGCACAAATAATACCAAAACATGGGTCAGTATGATCTTTCCTCTTGGCATGAAAATGTGGCTCGTAATTGTTAAAATAAAAAAGTAGACCCAAGTGTTTTTACTTTAACGAGAAGATGAGGTCTTTCTGACACTTTATTTTTTATCCTCTCGGACAATCTTTCACCATTGTTCGTTTCATAAAATTGGAGGAAATGCTATTTAGTGGTTAATGAAAAATAACATAAAACCTTTAAATCCTTGTATAAAAAGAAGCCTTCAGAATTACCTAGCTCAACCTCCTAACAAATACAGGAAATGCTTCTATATACATTCTTCAAGTTGGTCATCCAAATGCTGAGTCGATAGGCCTGATCTTCACCAGATCGTTAGAGATACTAACAATGAAAACATTCTTCTCGATACAGAGATTAACTCTACTTCCCTGTAAACTCCATACGCAGATCCTGGTTCAAACTTCTGTAGCATTGCCCAGCAGGGTCCCTTTCTGTACTGCACAAATTTAGACGCGTCCCCTCTCTGCATGTCTGAGTGTGAACTACTTGAGCAGGGTCATGTTTTCATTTTCTCAGCACGTCAAGTTCAAGTTCAGGGACTATCGTTGGTGCTCAGTAGGGTTTTGAATACAGGAGTGGATACTTTCTTGAACGTCTCCTCCTTCAGTTCTTTCCTTAGTTTTCACTATTCTAGTAACTTCTCCCGAAAAGCAAAATAGCCAGAATTGAACATTATACTTCAGATATGGAATCTCTCCAATTAAACAAACTTTTATTACTTTCATGGGGAGTTGTGTGTGGATGAAAAGCTATTTTTGTTGACTCTTGGCCTTGATTTTCTGGGAAAGTTAGATTCTTTTCAGCTCAGTGGCCACCCCCCCCCCACCCCCCACTCACTGCTCCTCTTCGCTGGCCTTCTGAGCTTGAGATTGATCAGCGTTTAGTGGAATCATCTGCCTAGGTTGCCCTGCTGTGAATTTTCCCAGTCCCTAGGGCTTAGGGGACTGTACCCCACATGCACACGCCGCTCTGCTGCCGGTTCTGAGACGCATCAATCCCTAGGGCACCCGAGTGGCTCTAAAACACATCCCAAAGGACTCAGCCAGAACCTCCTGCCATGAGTGCGGCTCTGAACTCGTGCCCCAGCCCTAGTGACTGGGGTTCCTCTTTTCTTTTTAATTTTTTTGGCTGAGATCAGGTCCAATTTTAATGAGAAGAAATATTTAGTTTTGGAGAAATCTAACTATCATGTTTTGTATTTCATGGTTTTGATTCCTGTGTCCTAAGAACGCTTTGCTTACACCCAACTCACAGAGATTTTCTCCTATATTTTTCTCTAAAAGCTGTGTAGTTTTTCTATTTATATTTAAGTCTGTAATAGATCTCAAATTAATATTTGTGTTTAGCGTAGGGTAGGGGTCTAGGTATATTGTTTTCTCTAGGGATATCAAGTTTTTCCAACACCATTTGTTGACTATTTTTTCTCCCATTGGATCGTTTTCATGTGTTTGTCGAAAAAAATAAAATAGACATATAAGTATATATCAATTTCTTAGCTCTCTGTTCTGTTAAGTTAACCCATTTATTGATCTTTGTGCCAGTAAAGTAATTATTTGATCACCGTATGTTATAGTTAATCTTGAAATTATGTAGCATAACATAAGACTTTCAAGTTTATGTTTCTCAAGTTCGCTTTGGATATTCTAGGTCCTTAACAACAACAACAAAAAAAACCCACCTACACCCTGATTCTGCTTCCAGAAGGTCCTCTCCTCATTAAGGGTTAAAACTTTAGCTATGGAAGGAGATGAATTTCTTGTAGTCCTTTTCCCCCCCGACTGTTTACTATCTGTGTGACCCCAGATAAATCTACCAAACTAGTTAAGCTTTAATTCTTCATCCCTTGCAAACTATTATATAGAGGATGGATAAACAACAAGGTCCTACTGTATAGCACAGGGAGCTATATTCAACATCCTGTGATAACCCATAACGGAAAAGAATATAAAAAAGAATGTATATATATCCCAATCTCTCAATTTATCCCTCCCGTATACACACTACTATATTTAAAATAGATGACTGATAAGGACCTACCGTAGAGCACAGGAAACTCTACTCAATACTCTGTAATGACCTATATGGGAAAAGAATCTAAAAAAGAGTGGATACGTGTGTATGTACAACTGATTCACTTTGCTGTACACCTGAAACTAACACAACATTGTAAATCAACTCTACTCCAATAAAATAAATTTAAAAAAATTCTTCATCCTTAAAATGGTGATGATATCGATACCTAGTTCTCAGGATTTGGGGGAAAATTAAACAAATTCATGGATGGAAAGTGCTGGCACCTAAGCAGTGTTTCTTTTCAGGCTGAGGAGCTTATATACAGCCCTTATCCTCCCTGCGTCTGGATTCCCGATGATCCTGCAGCCCAGCTCCACACACAGGCTCAGTTATTTTTGGCCGCACCTCTTTGATGTGGTCGCTCTCCTGCCCAGGTGTCTCTACCTGCTGCCTGTACTCACCTCTCTTGAACTCCCCACCTCTGTGTTTCCCCTTCCTTCTCGGCCCTCGGCCTCTCACTACGTGGCTGTTACACTAATTCACAAAAGCCCTAGGAGTCTTTTCTCCCCATACTGTCCTCCGCCAGCTCAACTGAATTCCTGTCCTTCCACAATCATAGGGGGACCTGCGTCCAAGGCACAGCCAGCACCCCTCTCCAGTGGGCAACCCGAAATCCTTGGCCTTTGACCTTAGGGGTCTGGCCGGTCTATCGCCTATCAGTCCACACACATCAGATTTGGCACCTAGAAAGGTGTTACCAGATTCTCCCTAAATGCACGCTCACAGCCATTGGGGTGATTGAGTCAGCTCCCCCGGCCCACAGGCCGCAGAGCAAGAAGCCGTGAGCACAGCCAGCCGTGTTCCACAGCCAGCTGCCGGATCAGCCTTAGCAATGATCTCCCGAGGCTGCAAGGCTCAGAATATGGCAGTCCTCCGGCTACAGTGTTCCAAGGTGTCCCTCCAAAGCGGAAGAAGGCACTCCCTTCCATCTAAAAAATTCTGAATTATAGTGACAATATGTTCATCACCCTTGGGGCGTTTCTTTTGCAATGAAGATAGAAACGTGTTTTTTCTCATCCCAACCTTGGGTTGCTTTGTATTCTTTTATGAGAGAGTCAGGTGTGGCCACGACAGCAGACAGCATCGAGGCTCAGAAAAAAATCAAGTGTATTATACTCAAACGTCCTTGAGACAGGAGATGTGGCACAGGGCCACGTGGGAAAGACACTGGGGTGGTCCAGAGGCAGAAGACGGCAGGCAGCAAAAGGGAGGTCAAGTCACAGCTGGCTTCTATCAGGGTTTGCGTGAGAAAGTCAAAGCAGGGCAGGATGAATAGCTTAGCTGTGGCTAGTTTGAATGATTCTGGAGAACTCTGGGTGATAAGGGTTGTTCCTAGTTGCTTGATACCTGGCCCTGGGATGATGAAGGCAGAAGAATATTGCCTTCTTGGGTGTACCTGGAGGAGACGTGGCCCTGGATGAGTTAGTTTGTGTATCTAAAGCATGCTCTGGGCTGGGTCTTTTTCTCTCTCTAAGGACTGGCTAGCCCTGAGAAGGGCAGTCTCTCTCCAGCCAGAATATGTCTTTGTTTTTGTTTTCCTTTTAGGATGTCAAAACATCATAATAGGCAGAAAGTTTTAAAACCTTTACAATGCATAGGTATTCTTTCATCTATGGCTTGAGCTGACAGACAGACCCTCCTTTTTCACCTAAGAAATTCAGTGAAATGAATCTCTCTTTACTGATACTAGCCTGCCACTGACCTAAAGCCCTTTCAGTTTTGGGTCCCTCTTCTCTACCCTGGATTTTTCCGTGTTTACTAACCACCTCTCTTGTATGACATGGCAGATTTCTGACCACGGTTTTAGTGTCCTTGAGGAGAGCAAGCCAACGTCCTATGAACCTCAGGGAAAATGGCCTTTGCCTAGTTACAGGGATTCATGGACTACCTAAAACATGTGGAGGAGGGCTGGGAACGTTAATTCGCTAATTTACTGATCAGGAACCACACACACACACACACACACACACACACACACACACACACACACATCCTCTTCAGTACGGGCTGTTTACGATTAGGGCTAATCCTTCCATAAGAATCAAGCTTCTGGCTGCAGAAGAAATTAACGCCAAAATACGTCTGTGTTCTTTGGATCCGAGCGGTAGGAAGCTTTATCCTTTTGCCGCTTTCCTCAGGATGCTCTGTGACATCATCCACACTGGATTGTTTTTCCCTTTGTATTCACACACTTTGGCTTAATTCCAAAGGGCGTCCAAAGGCAGCAGAACTTCCCTGCAACCCACCCATGGGCCGTGTAATCTCGCAGCTGGAAACATTCGGCTCCGTGAAGAGGCGTCGCCCAACTCGCCTGCTTTGATAGCATCACCCCACTCCCACCCCAGGCCTGGGCTTCCTCTGGCCTCTTTCTTTGCTGACCCTCTTTAGGTTCTGAGTGGTTCGATCCAGTGGTTTTGCTGGTTGACAGTCACTGGGGCTTGTGGATACTGGTGTGCACATCATGGGCCGATCTTATCAGTAGAGTGGGTAGACGTATCTCAGGAGAGCTTGAAAACAACCACAGATGCTGAGATATTTTCCCACAACCTGCATATTTAAAGTTACGGGAATAGCGTACAACCTCCTTAATTCTAGAAAACCTGGTTCAAGCCTTATCTACAAGAGTTATGTACATCCAAGAGGATGACATTAACTTTTATGCACCATCTAGAATCTAGTTATAGAGACCTGGGTTGCAACCCTGGTTCTTTCACTTTCCACTTCTGTGATAGATAGTGAAAACTTCTTTTCTCTAAGTTTTAGTTTGTTAATTTGCAAAGCAAAAAAAAATGGTAAAATAAAACAGGCATTTCAGGTTTGTTGCTAAAATTAGGGGAGAGTGACACAGAACTCAGGCAACTGAGAGAAGAGACCCAGCTGGACGGAGGGGCAGGTGTCACTAGCAGTGTGTGGGCTGGGAGCACAGAGAGACGCCTTGATCGGCATCACAAGTTGCCGGTGGGCTGGACCTCCCAGGCCGCGTCGTTCTGAACTACTTGGAGGTACTTTCTGACCGCTGAGCCATCACTTTTTAGATAATCGAGATTTTGATTAGCGCTGTTCTGTTGAACTGACAGTAAAGTCTCCTTGGCAAAAGGAGCCGGCCAGGGAATACATCCTACAGATGGATAAGGTCAAAAATCCTTACGTGTTGCTTCATTACAAAGAGTGTTCTTTGATTCAAATGACAAGGATGGAGGTCATGAACAGCCCTGCCGGGGACAGGAGGTGGACACCAGCTTTGCTTGATGGCACAGGCGTAGATATTGTGTTCCCATGCCAAGGCAACCAGGGACCGAGAGCCCAAGAAGCAAATGGAAGCTCTTGGTTGATGGTGCTGGGGAGTGAAGTTCACAAGATTTTGGTGTCGTGTAATCAAAGCCGAATGATTAACAGAACAAATATCTCCTTATACTATTGTGTCTCCTCTCTTGACTGTCTGTGGATGTGGAAGCTGGCATGGATGTATTCACAAACTGTTGAACACCTGTCTTTGAGGACTGGCTTCTAATTTTTCTCAGTGAGGGCATCCAATCTCTCTTTCTACAGGAAATTTGCATGAGATTTGGGAGTTCAAACTGTCAATGATATTTACATTTCTCAGTTAAAAAGCCAACATCTCTTCCCCTGGCCCTAAACTCTCTGCGTGGAAAAAGCTGTTTTCGTTCATAGCATATTCTTTCTGTTAAGATAATTAAACTCCTGCAGGACTGCCACTGCTCATCAGTAGAATGAATTTTTCATAAATGTTATCTACCTTACGTGGGTGCAAACTGGCATTTTGATTAAGTTGAAGCCAAAAGTTACGTTATCAGCAGAGAAAACCTTCCTCTACCTACCCTCCTCCAACCAGCCTCAAATAACAGGAGGCCATGCTGGCTACAGTTACAATTACTATGAATGATTTTTAATAAAATCAGTAGCTAAAAATTGTTGAATTTTCAGAATATACTGGAAATCTTTCTCCATCTCGCTATGCTGTGTACATTCTTGGCTAAGAATGAATTTTGATTTGGATGTGGGACATCTATTTGTTCAAGCCAAGCGCCACTCAAATTTCCATAGGCAGATTATCTGCTGGATGAATTAGCCCAAGGAATTAAAAATGAAAATTCCTAAACTGCCTTTTGCTCAACTACCCAGAATGTTCCCCTTGATTGCATCCTGCCTGTCTGATAGCTTGACTTCAGGTCATTTTAAAAGCCAGCCATGTACAGAAATGGGGCATTCTTTTCAGAGCCTGTGATTTATTCCAAGCCAAATGCAAATCGATTTCTCACTTCTTTCCTTCTGTGGCTTATCTATGCCACCGTTTTCCTTCCTTAGCCTAGAAAATCAAGAATTAACCACAAAAGCAGAATGCTGGGGAGGTACCTTTGCACCTTAAATGCTGGGAAAAGTCTCAAACCTAACTACCTTTCTTTCTGGTCTACTACGTGATGTCACTTTGATATTCTTCCACCAGAGAAGCCTGTACTGTCAGTGGCCTGTCTTGACAGAGCGAATGTGGTGTATTTGGCAAGACTGAGCCGCTCAAGGGCAGTGACCGTCCTCATAATCCTCGGGAACAGTCCCCCAATGCCTCGGATACAGTTGAAAGTCGATTGAATTGAAGAATACACAGAGGCTGTTTCCATGATCTTTTCCAGCTCGGTACAGGCATTGGTATGATAGAGTCTCTTACAGCGCACGTCTAAACATCTTAGCAGGAGAGGTAAGGGAAAAGTGCCCCCATCTGCCTCAAATTCAACTCCCCCGTGTTCATCCCAATGAATATTCCAGCCTAAGAAATGCTGGGAACAGAACCACTTCTCTTTTTAAGGGAAGTCTTGCTAACCTGGTCACCTCTGTTTGTATAGGCATTCACAGATAATGACATCTAACCTTCCAACTTAGGTAGGGTGATTTATTCTTCTTCTCTAGCACTCTAGTGGAAACTGAAGTACAACCAGTGAAGAAGGCATAGAAAATGAAATGCATGGAAATCCAAGAGTCTAGCTAATGCTCTAATTTCTGTCAGCTACCTAAATCTTCTGTTATCTGTAGTAAGAGGCAATGCTTCTTTGCCAAGTACCCTTGAAAAGGCTCAGTCTAATAGGAAGCTAATCTCATGTGATAGGCAACCCACTGCTTAAAGTATTGTATCAATAGGCTGTCTATCTGGATCTTCCTAGGGACATCATTTGTCTTGTATTTTAAGACCTTCTCAATTTATCTGTATCAACGAGGGAAAATGGGAATGGAGATAATAGCCAATAACAGCCGCTTTATTTTCACCCCCAATAAAGACGTCCTGGGTTTTCATTTTGACAGCTTAAAACAGAAATTCAATCATTTAAAGGTCAAAGAAGTAGTAGACATTATCCCAGGAGTTCCTGATCTATGAACAAATTACATCTGTGGGATCAAAGATGCCCAGAAGATGGAACAGACTAATAAATAGACTCTCTGTAATTGCCAGAAGGACAATTTGCAGGCGGTTCTCACAAAACGGGAAAATAACAACAGAGAGATAGGACTTGGTTTTCTGTTGGAATACTATACATAACCAAACTTGGAGAAGGTCAAACATGACAGCATATACACTTCCCATAAAATATATTTGTTCTGGAATGAACAGTTAAGTTCAACCCAAGCAGCTCCCAAACCAAAGTACACAGGAGCTATTCAAGGCCAGTCATAGGTAACCTGGCACTTAGAAAGCAAAGTGGCTGACTAGTACACAATAATATCTATTCTTAGTGATACTTGTGGTTCTTCTGGCAGCTCTGTTATGGCTCTTTGAAGGTTATATCAAGGCAGTTAGGTGCTAGAAGGGAACTTTAAAACAAGTCTGGAAATTGCCAGCCTCATGATTCTTAGAGGAAAAAAAAAAATGGTAGATAACTCTCAACCTCTTTCCCTCACCCTTTCTCTCTCCTCATTGGGATCCATACTTGAACGGACTGTAGTCACAGCTACAAGCATTGCAGTTAACTACTCATTAAATACCAAAGACTGTGGAAGGAGCTTTGGGAGCATAGCTCATTTACTGGCCCTAGCAACCTATGACCTACATTTTTTCATAAGGGCAAGCAGAGGCTCAGAGACTAACAGGCAGGGGGCACAGTCTTACTAGTGATCCAGCAAGCCTCTGAACTCAATTCCACGTCTGTGAGAACCCATCTTCTCCATTCTTGAAGCTTTAACATGGTGGATCTCCATCTTGAGGATATATGAGAATCAACAGGGGAGGTGGGCAGGGGAATAAATCGAAATGATCGGGGTGGGATCCAGAGATCTGGAGGTGTAACGTGTTCCCCTAGGATCTCAGAAGCAGGTTGTAGGAGACTGCACTTTAAAAAAACACTCTACTGCTTGCAGCGGTATCTGAATGAGGTTTTGGAGTTCATTAATAAGAATTATGAAGAATCGGCTAGGGCCAGCTCTTTAGGCAAATCTACATCATAAATATCTAATTGCCTTCTTCAAATTCATCCATTTCTAAAGATCGTTTCCTTGTGTCTTAAAAGTCCATTAACACAGACCTTAAAGTAGTCAGGTTGCAAAATAGCACAATTTTTAATATTTTCTTAACAAAGTGATTGCAAACATTAGGATAAAAGAAAGATTCTTAAAACAGACTTCGGTATACCAAGCCAAGAAGCAAAGGCATTAGCAGTTTAATAGGTTTTGGAATGGGGAAGGGAGACAAGAGGGCACTGAGGGAGAAGAACCACATTCGATGCCTGTTGAATTTGAACTCTGCTTTATGTAGCCCTGAATTGTGACCAGCTGCTTTCATGATTTCTCCAATCGGTCTCCAGCGGCAACTCTGACCCACCTCCCTCTTCTCCCACTTCCTCGTTTTAAATGAGATCTGGTTTTACTTAGATGAATTAAATGTCACTATATTTGTTTCTGTGAATTGTTCCAGCAAAAATTACAGCATCAGTGTCTGACTTTAAATGTCTCTAAGACTGTCTGCTTCTCTGGGCTATTTATAGTTGCCTTTTAAACACTCTAATAAATACTTTTAGATGCCATTGGTTTGCTCCCCCTTTATGGAGCCTCAGAATCCGTACACTTCAAAGTACCAGCTGAAAATACCTGTTTTTTCCTTCTTTGCAAAAGTAATGCATGTTCATTGTAAAATTTTTGAAATTGTAAATAGACAAATAGAAGAAAAGGGGGGAGGGAAAAAAAACCCCATCATACCAGAGAGGGCCACAATTCACATTTTGTTTCTATCATTCTGTCTTTTCTCCATGTTTAAATGTATTTAAACTTAAAAAATTATATTGTACAAGCTGTCTCATAGTCCTCTTTCATTTTTTCCACCAAACAATATGTTTTCTATTTTTTCTGTCATTCTTCTACTCTATCACATTTAATGGCTACATTAAATATAATGAGTAATGATATGATTGTACCATTACCTATGAAACAATCCCACATTTATTAGATGGCTAAGCCATAGCCAAAACTTGCTACTACAAATAGCCCTACAAATTAGCCAAGTCTGTCTGCTCATTCATGATCGTTTCTTTAGGATAAATTTCTACAAGCGGAATTGCTAGATCAGAAGCCGAACCAAATTCATAGACTTTTGCCACATGTACCCAACTCACCTCCAGAAATAGTTCAAATTAAAAATATATATATATATATATATAAAATGTAATATTATATCTTTGAAATGGCAGTATAATAACATGCATTCCTGTTAGGAGAACCACATTTCTAATAATTCAATCATCATTTTAACAAATTTTATTAAATACTCTTTAGTGCCAGGCATTTTTTTTTTTTTTCAACTCCAGATTTCCAGAGTTCTGCAGCATAGTTACACGCAGTTACCATACTAAAAATTGTCAGTTCCAGGGAAGCTGCTAAGCAAAAGTGGATAGAAAGCCTTTTTTTTTTTAAACTCTGTATGAACTGGCAGCTAGGACAGGGGAGAGGCAAGGTAAATGGAAGGAAATGAGAGCTGGTGTTTGGAGAACTGGTAGGGTTGATGGTTTTATGCATCTAGGAATGATGATTCTCTTGCTAGGACTGAAATCTCCTTGAGGATAGTGCATTGTTCAATTGGTCTTAGTCAATTATTTGTTAGATCACTCCTTCAAAGTCTAATTAGTGAGGGCCCACATGCTGCTTAACGCTCCAGCTGCTGGGGATACAGTGGTAAATAGGACGAGGAGAGCTCTTCTCAAGGAATTTACAATCTATTCCGTGGGGCAATCCAGCCAACAAACAAACAAATCCGTCAGTTAGAGGTAAGCATTTTGAAATAAATAAATCACGTTAACGAGACAGAAAATAACAGTATGGGGGTGAGGTTTAGTTTATATCCTCATCAGACAAGGTCTCTCTGGAAAGGTGGCCTTACGGATGAGACATCAGTGATGATAAGAAGCCACATAGGCAGAAGAGGAAGTGCAAAGGCCCTGGGGCAGGAACATCCTTACTTGTTAGAGTAGAGCTTAGCAAACTTTTTCTGTAGAACGCCAGATAGTAAATGTTGTCGGCTTTGTGGAGCACGTGGTCTCTGTTGCAGCTACCTGGGTCTACAGGGGTAACGTGACAGTAAGTAGCCGTAGACCATGAATAAGAAATGGTCTGAATGTGTTTCAGTAAAAGTTTATTTACAAAACAACCAAAGAGCTGGACGTGCCGCATGGACTGTAGTTTTCTGCCCCCTGCGTTAGTGAAAAAGGGAGATTTGATGAGGAGAGAGAGTGAACGGTGAGAAGACTGGGAGATAATTTTCAGAGACGGGCAGAGGTCAGATATATACAATCTGTACACAATACTGATTAAGCAAATTACCTTAATTGCAATGGGAAGACACTGGATGGTTTTAAGTAGAGGAGTGACATGTTTTGATTTTATTTTTAAAAAGAGTAGCTCCAGGTACAGTAAGGGCAGAAAGCGGAGGTCTCTTAGGAAGCTGTTGCTGTGGTCCATGGAAGACCTGGTCCATTAAAGACATGGTGGTTTTGACAATGATGAGAAGTGAGTCGTTTTAAGATCGGCTTTGAAGGTGAGCCAACAGGACTTGCTGCTCGTGTACATAATGGGAGTAAAGGAGAGTGAGAGGCCAGCACTCTTGCATATAGGAGATACTTTTAAAATGTAAATTAAACTGAATTGTAACTGAGTGCTTTCTGTTTCAAGAAACAAAAGCTATCCCTTGTTAATACAAGCAGAAGAAAATATTATTGAGAAGCTATCAGGTAGCTTACAGCATCAAGGGAGGTATGAAGAGAAAGACCCTGATTTGAGCAAAATCAAGAGGCCAAATGAAAATCTAACCTCAGGGACTGTCTCCCTGGAAGCCGCGGCTTGTGTCTTTCTCTGGGTGATTGAGATGTGCACCATCACACCACTGGCCTCTCGACTCTTGGTAGTTGCCTGGAGTAAGAGGATTCAGCATGCTTCCGTCACTTCCTCAGGATTCAAAGTCTTGTTTGTGGAGTTCTGATTGGCTACTCCACGGTTAGGTGACCCTGCTCCAGGTGGTGCAGTTCTGATTGGTCAGTCCAAGGTCAGGTGACCCTGCTCCAGGTGGTGCAGTTCTGGTTGGTCAGTCCAAGGTCAGGTGACCCTGCTCCAGGTGGTGCAGTGCTGGTTGGCCACTCCAAGTTCCCGTGACCCTCGTCCAGGTGTAGGGTGAGGAAAGGCTGTAGTGAGAAGTGGCTTCTGCCATCTCAACTGGCATCACCCTATTCCCTGTCACCACCATATCTTATTATCCAGTTATTGAAATACCTTTCTGCCTTACCTTCCCATGTCTGCTTTTAAGTTTCTCCAACCAATTTTCCATGGCACAGCCAGAGTGATCTCTTAAAAATGCGAGCCTTATCATGCTGTGCCCTTGGTTAAGATACTTCAATCGCTTCCACCGCTCTTGGGAGAAAGACCCAAATCTTTAATTCTACCTAGTAGGTCATTTATGCTCCGTCTCTGTCTCTCTTTCCAGCTTCAAACCCCCGACCCTACCACCACTCCATCCGCTGCCTCATATTCAGTTCTTTGGAAAGCATGCCCTATGCATCTCTGAGTCACGGAGCCTCTGCAAATGCTGTTCTTCTGCCTGGGAACCTCGTTTTCCCTTTCCTCTTAGACTCGTCCTCATCGTTCAGATTGTAATTCAGACATCCATGTCTCCCAGACTCCGTAAGGACCCAGTATTATAAACTATTGCAAGAAACAGAGGAGAAATATTCGTTGAAGTTAAGGGTTAAAGGAAGATTATAAGGACAGCTTCCAAGGTGCTAGCCATTGTAGCCTTTTATATTATGCCATTCATTCCTTACAAAAACATTTTGAGATAAGTCAGCTGTTGTCCTTATGTTTTAAATAAACACAATGCGGCTTAAAGATATTTGTTAGGATGCAGATATCATACAACTAGATGTGGTAGAACCATAACTAGAATCCAAATCTTTGATCTCCATATTCCTGCCTTTTAACCGCGCTACTGGAGGACCGTATTGTGGAACTTGGACTGTGCCCCGTGGTCACAGGAGAGGGATATTTACATGTCAGAATAATCATGCTGGATGAAAGTGGCAAGAGATGGGTTAGCAGGCTGTTAGGCAAACCAGGTAAAACCAGGTTCTTAACTGATCAGGAAAGCTTGAATTCAGTGATAAAATGCAGATGAGTTCCTGTAATGATAGGTTCTTGTGAGAACCAGGCCTTAAGATTAGCTGAGCACAAAGGATGCAGCAGCCAAACCGCACCTATCAATAGCGACAGCCTTAACAATGAGAGCGCCTCAAACAAACTAAAATAGGGCAACAAGGCGTGAGCTGAGAGCATTTTTCCCTACAGCGAGAGCCAGGAGCATTGAAGAGCATCTCTGAGCTCCAATGTCGGGTCCCGGACCCAGCTTTCTCCCATCACCCTTGTGAAATGGCACCATCGCCTGTGGCTTCAGACACTCTCCGTATTCGTACTTCATTTTGCTCTCTCCTTGGTATCTACGCCACGGTCTGGGTGATCATCTCCTTTTTTTTATCGATGTCCATCTCTCAAATGCCAATCCGACAAGGGTGGGACTCTTCACTAATTCCTGAAGGTGGGTAGGTCTAGAACATATAGAAGCTCAATTTTTTAAAAATGAAAAAAAAAAAAAGAAGAAGAAGCATGAAAACAATGAGTCACAAATTCTCCACTGGAGGGTTTTAGAGACCACTGGGGAAGTCCTTTCCTTACACAAGCAGGGGAAATTGAGCTGTGGTCTCTTAGATGCTAAGATCTCGCGATATCCAGCCTCTGCATGAAGCCGGGTCCCACTCAAGGTAAACTCTGAGCAACGGGGGCTGACCTCCAACCAAGACAGGGACGGGCAGGCTGATGTTCAAGATAAGAACAAGGGAAACCTTAAGAGCTGTCTCAGGAAAGCAGGTACATACCATTTAAGACAAAGAATAAGTATGTTACGCGCCTTGTGAATTTCTTTAACCTGTTCACTTTGCCGAGCTTGTCACTCTTGTTTCCTTTAGGTTGGTTCCTCAGAGTAAATAGCAAAAAACTTCTTAACGTGAGCTGGAAGTGCATGTATCGTGTATATAAGAGTGTGTGTGTGTTCAGAACAAGGAAAAGGGAGTTTTCCATTTGGTAACAGTTGTGAGAGAGAAAAGAAAATGACCCGGTCCCTGGGGTTTGGGGGAAGTGGTGAAAGGACAGAGAAGTGGCCCAGGTGGCTTAATGGTAGGAAACAGTGGTGACATCCATATTTCTTGGGAACCACGTGTTGTCTGCCCTGCTGTCATGCAACTGGGAAGCTCTCTGAGGAAGGGAAAGCATGTGCTCTGATATTTCACCGAAGGGGCCACAGTGCTCATGGGATCCAGATTCAGGAGATAATTACTGAATAACTGCTGTGAGCCCAGCACGGTGGAAGACGCCTGCCCATCCCTATATCTCGTTCAAACCTCGCGATAACTCAGTAGCATCGGTAACCCCGCGTCACCAGCGAAGACACTGGGGTTCAGGGAAAAGTGACGCACATCAGCCACTCACGATGAAGAGGGCAGATCTGGAACTGGAGTCTACCTCCCATGCATGATTTCTCTACAATGCCAAAAAACCACTTTATTTCAGGCTAGTTCTTAATAACGAGGTTATTCTATTTCTAAACCAGAGCAATCGGCTATTACAACTCATATGATTTTGGTAGTGTCCTGATGTCCAGGAAATGGAGGAACAGAATCCCAGACTTCAAATTTCTTCTACTTTTTTATAAAACACAGCATCCTTTGGGGTGAGGCGGGATTTACATAGGTGATACATATCACTTAGCGGAAAACGGGGCTGGAACAAGGATCTCCAGATAAAGTTATGAGTAATAGTGTCAGGCTGGATTTCTGCTGCTTCCCAGTGTCTACTTCAGTTGGTTGATAACATATTGTAAGTCCCTTTCCTATGATGAAACCCCTCTATTCCATAAACTGGCACAAATCTTTCGAAATTGATTCAGAAGGAGAAACTGTAAGCTTATATCAGGGAAGAGGTAAAATCCACGGTCCCTGAGAAGTTGGACCAGGGATGGAGGGTAGGCCTGGGAGGGAGGAAACAGAGAGGGAACAAAAGCTGTAGGTGAAGCCACGGCCTGCTCTGGGGGTGACAGCAGCTGAGCAGGAAACACGAGATACCGTGGATCTGTCAACAAAGGAGACGCTGTTTGAAATCGGGGCGTGTGCGGAGAAGGACGGGCAGTGTCCAGCAGGGACTGGGTGAAGCAGGTGTTCAGTGGCTGAATGTCGAGGTCCGCCTAAGAGCGCCTGAATGTCTTATGAGGATTCCAGGCAAGATAAGGCTCAGGCTCAATTCTAAGGCAAGAAGCTGTGGGACAGGTTTTGAGCAAAATAACTTGTTTGGGTTCTCTCCCAACTCGTCAAACCCCTTTCTTTCTTTCCTCCTCACCGACCAGAGCCCACCCCAGGTGTCGTCTGATCACACCTCCCTGGACCTCTCTATGGCCCCCTTCCCCCTTCCCTGACCACAGACTCTACCAAGGGGGTCTTCAAAGACAATGACCCGCATGCAGAATTCAGGCCGCGCTTTCTACTCTCTACCCCGTCAACTCTCACGTTTCCACCAAAATTTATCTCATCTAACAGTTTTGCCAGGAAAGTAACTTGATTACTGATGACTTCATGAAACTCATTTACATGCTAAAGAAAGTACTTGTTCACCTCAAAGGCCATGGGCATGAACAAGTGAATTTTACCAAAGATATTTTAGACCTTTATTTGTGGAGCATCTCAAATTATACAGAGATGATTACTATTGCTATCCATATGTTTATATTAAGTAGATGCTAGGGACAAGTTCAAATTTTATTATCAAAGTGACCCAGGATTGTAAAGTCTTAGCCACTGTGTTATATACCTCAACATGCTAATGAAAAGCTTAGGTTTGAAGAGCTACCTGCAGAGTGGTCTGCTCGGTAAATGGCTGAAGTTGCGAGGACGTGGCAAAATAGCAGAGGAATTGCTTCCGAATGGTTGAGTCTGACTGAGGCCCTTTTGTGCATTGAGAAAAGGGCACAGGTACACAGGCTGCTCCTTTGTTTTGCTGAAGATATTCCCTGTCGTTTCTATAGCCCGTTTGACATGTGCTCTATTCGTAAAGGTTTCTCCTTGAATTCATACAAAGATCTAAAACCCTGGGGACTGAAAGCAGACCTCACTAGCCAAAGGCGATTAAGGAACATTTTTTAATGTCTTAACTTAGTACCAAGAGCAAAGAAAAGTCATTGTCAGGATTGGGTCTGCTCACCCCTCTGACTTTCTTTCTCACACGTGTCTGCAGTGCTTTCCTGAGTATCTTTGCAAATTGTAATGAACTTGGATGGCGTTCTCAGGAAGATCCACCATCCTCACTGTGCGTTGCCTCTTAATCTAAGCCACATTTGTAAAAGAGCCCCGTGTCACCACAAAGAAATTGCATGTAATGACAAAGGTCCTTTCTTACCTCTGTCATTAATCACCGGCCAAAATAGTTTGAAACTGGTCTAGAAGCGGGACCTTAGATTTAGCATTTACTTTTGAGTTTTATATCCCACGATTTTGTAGTTGCAGTGATCAGATTTCCATTTTTATTTTTAAAGAAAGGAATTTTGCAATCAATGAAATAGCCACCATCAGTTTCAGGAGAGCAGGGAACACAGCATGTGAAAAGAAATGCAGAAGTAGGAACACTGAAAATACTTTTTCATCATGGAATCGATGGGGACAAGATGATTATGAAAGCATTAAGGCAATTTTAAAGCCTGGCTTCAATTCTGAGAAAAACAAATGTTAAATATAGAATGTCCAGTCAATCAGTAAGCCTCATCCTCTGTTACTTAATGGCAAGCAGTTGGAAAAGTGCTCAAGTTAACACAACATATGAAAGAAGAGATTAATAAACATCTATGTTGTCTGGCCATTTTGACAAGAGGGCCGCTGTAAACTCCTCAGCTCATGGCGTAGGCTGAGAAATGGTTACGATTAAATAAGATTAGTTTGGTTAGGATCTATCATTTAGCTTGAAAACAATTGTCTTTTTGGAAATGCATCACTTACGTGGTGAGAGAAAGGATAGATGAATAAAATGTATGCATTTAAACACAATCTGAAAGCTTTTCTCTGGATACGTTGAAATGAATGATTGTGATAATAACCCACTGCAGAGGATGTGATAATAACCCGCTGCAGAGGGTGTGATGAGTTTGGGGGTAGAATTCTCACAGCTGTTAACTTGGATCCCTGAAATTGTTACATTATTCAGAAATAATTTTTCTACATACTCACATTTGCTCACGTGTAGCTTGCATTAAGTGAAACTTCATTCACCAATTAGCATGCTGTTGAAGGTATATTAAAAATGGCTTGTTTGTAACAGTTGTTGGCATTACTGGAATCCACAGGGACGCCAACCAAATGCCATTGCAAATAAAAACCTTTCCTGTTTCTTTTGGTAGCAGGAAAGAGCAGAGTCGCACAGTAGCTCTTGATTTACGAACAGTGCTTTTTCATCGCCAGACTCCCACGACGCGTGCAGTTCCCTTTAAGGAACTGGGTTAGAAGGAAGCCTTTACCAAGAAAATAACCCTACCTCCAAATCTCCTTCTTAATTTGCAATCATGTGGGCCTTTGATTGTAACTGTCCCGTTCTCATGCCTCGAATGACCATGCGAGGGAGTGGAAACTGATGACCTCGAAGAGCTCCTTGTTTGTAAAGTGTCCTTCAATGGCAAATCAGACAGGAACCTACAAAGAATCACATATATTCTGGGCAAAATTTGTGGGAATATTTTACCTGCAACATTCCAATAAGCATCTTGTCAGCCTTGGGTCCCATCCTGAAAGTATACAATTTTCTCCCCGAAACACGGCTGAAGTGTTGACCAAAGAGAGGCCGTAACTCTTCAGAGCAGGTCTGGGGGACGGCTGGGTGGAGTGGCCAGGGCGGGCGGACAGACAGGGAGAAACGCGGACACACCTTACAGGACATTTTGGCTGTAGCCAGTGTCCACCCTCACTGTGGTCCACCAAACAAAGTGTTTAGTGTAAAGAGGGCCCGATCCCTGGAGAAGCAGAAAAATGATTCCTGTTGACTGGAGGGAAATTAACTCGTTCCTGCCTTTTCCCAGCAGAGAAGGAGCTGGATAACTACTTGGTGATTAATTGCCTTGGTTGGTTTCAAGGGGTGTCTCCATGTCCAGAACAGTATTTACGCCCACGGAATGTTCTGTGCTGCCCAGTGGCAGGATCCTGTAATCCAAAGCCTCCCCTCCCCGCTTCCACGCCCCTCCCGCACCTGAAACAGGTAGACAGTATGGAAAACATATTCTAGTAATTACTAAACTGTTAACACTGGGCCCCAGTAACTCCTTTTTTGGCAGAAAAGTAACTAAGGACCATTTAATATTGAATGTTTAAAACTTACTTTCAGATTTGAGCTGGAAAACTATTGGCCTATAGCAAGGATGCTAAAAGCAATAATAACGGTACGTATCAATATAACTTGACCTTTTAAAGACTGAATGGCTTTGGAGGGAGGAAAATGCTTTTGCCCAGTCATAGCTGTGAAACCGTCAGGAATACAGTGAAGAGCTGGTGAGAAGAGTCCAATTGCAGCATTCTCCCTTTAAGAGGGAAACAAGATTAGCAACCTTGGCAAATTTTCGGCTTCTTTTCAGAGGGAAAGAGAAAAGCTTCCAGTTGCAAAAAAAAAAAAAAAGAAAGAGAAAAAGAAAAGGAAAAGAAAGAAAGAAAAAAAAGAAAAAAGGATGGATGTTTTGAAACAAAGGCAGAAGCAATTTTATACTTTATTGAAAGCTTACCTGGGAGTGGTTTTAACTCCTCTGGGGTTAAGAAAGATTTTTTTCCTCTCAAGACCGAAGGTGGAGCTAGGGTAAAGGAGTTGAATCTGAAATAGCATCCCTGTCAGTTCTGTTCTGTCCTGAAAAGTACACAGGGAAGAAAAATCTCCGTGGAAGAGAGAGGAGGCTACAGGTGCAGAAGGCAAGGGACCATCTATGATACAACCTGTATGTAAGTTACATTGTAACAGGAACGTAGAAACCCTTAATTGCCTCCTTTTTCTAAGGAAAACCATCTGATTTAAACAGAAAGCCTCTAAGACGGCTAGACAAATACCTGAGTTCTATTTTGCCTTTTTACATGACAGATTATTTTGTTTTCTAAATGCCTCAGGCCAGAAGAGTCTACAAAATGAAGACAATTTTTTTCTTTTTCTTTTTTTTTTTTTTTTTTTAATGTCGGGTCAGAAGAGGTAGTAAGGACTCATTTGGGATAATCACAGTGTTTACTGAAGCCTTATGCATGTATAAAAATGTTATTTTCTCTAATCGCATATTTTGTTCCTGTAATGACTGAGTTGAATTCTAAACTGAACTGAGTAATCAATACTTAATGCCTCTATCGTGCAAATGAAGTCTTAGCTGTTTCAGATGGCATCAGATTGCTTCAAATGGGGCACATTGCTCTAAAGATGGAAATTAAAAGCAAGTGTGTCAAATTTTCTGTTTTTCAGGTTTGAAGTGAAAACTCACAAATAGCAGCACCCCTAGAACAGTCGCCGCCCCAGAAGTCACCTGGATGCCCAAAGGGCATTAGAAAGCATGAGCTATTACGGCAGCAGCTACCCGATCGTGAACGTGGACCCCAAATACCCAGGCTACCCCCAGGAGCACCTTCTAGCCGAGAAGCGAAGAGCAAGGAGACGTCTCCTTCATAAAGACGGCAGCTGTAACGTGTACTTCAAGCACATTTTTGGAGAATGGGGCAGCTACGTGGTGGACATCTTCACCACCCTCGTAGACACCAAGTGGCGCCATATGTTTGTGATATTCTCTTTATCTTACATTCTCTCCTGGTTGATATTTGGCTCTATCTTTTGGCTGATAGCCTTTCATCACGGAGATCTGTTGAATGATCCCGACATCACGCCTTGTGTGGACAACGTCCATTCCTTCACGGGGGCGTTTTTATTCTCCCTGGAGACCCAAACCACCATCGGTTATGGTTACCGCTGTGTCACCGAGGAATGTTCTGTGGCCGTGCTCATGGTGATCCTTCAGTCCATCTTAAGCTGCATTATAAATACCTTCATCATTGGGGCTGCCTTGGCCAAAATGGCAACCGCCAGGAAGAGAGCCCAGACCATTCGGTTCAGCTACTTTGCCCTCATCGGCATGAGAGATGGGAAACTTTGCCTCATGTGGCGCATCGGTGAATTCCGCCCCAACCACGTGGTAGAAGGCACGGTCAGGGCCCAGCTTCTCCGCTACACGGAAGACAGTGAAGGGCGGATGACGATGGCATTTAAGGACCTAAAGTTAGTCAATGACCAGATCATCCTTGTCACACCAGTAACCATCGTTCATGAAATCGACCACGAGAGCCCTCTGTATGCCCTTGACCGAAAAGCCGTGGCCAAAGATAACTTCGAGATTTTGGTGACATTTATCTATACTGGCGACTCCACCGGGACTTCTCACCAATCCAGGAGTTCCTACGTTCCCCGAGAAATTCTCTGGGGCCATAGGTTTAATGATGTCTTGGAAGTGAAGAGAAAGTATTACAAAGTGAACTGCTTACAGTTCGAGGGAAGCGTGGAAGTCTATGCTCCCTTTTGCAGCGCCAAGCAACTGGACTGGAAAGACCAGCAGATCCACAACGTGGGAAAAGGCCCACCAGCCCAAGGACCCGGCGCATCAGACACCAAGGTCAGAAGAAGGTCATTTAGCGCAGTTGCCATTGTCAGCAGCTGTGAAAACCCAGAGGAGACCACCACCCCTACCACGGATGAGTGTAAGGAAGCACCTTATCAGAAAGCTCTCCTGACTTTAAATAGAATCTCTGTAGAATCCCAAATGTAGTCCTGGGTTGTAAGTACGAGGGCTCCCAGCCAATCGTTTTTACCCCCCAGCCAATCGCCTTAAGGCAAGTAGCTATAAACAGGGCTTTTAAAGAAGGTGATAGCTGTCTTTGATGGTGAAGGAAGATAAATAGAGCAGCTTAAACTTGATAAAAGATATCTAAACATTACATCCTATCCAACTGTTTAACTTTTTTTTTTTTTTTTTGACTAGCAAATTTTGTGTTAGGGATGCTATTAAGAGGCCTAATTGATTAATTTAAGTTTCATCTCCTTTTGTTATTCCGTATGCTTGTATTGTCAGTTGGAGGTATACTATTCAATAATGGGGAACAAAGGTAGGACACTGGGATAGTAGAAAGTAGAAAGGTAAATAGCATGAATAATAAAAATTTTAAATGGATCCAAATTGATAGTATAATGAGTTACCTATAAAGACATCAGATAATCAAGATGTGCAAGGAGTGCGCTCGGTAGATTGTAATGTTGAGCTGTTTAACTGTGCAATCAGTCCCTGTGTTGGCTCCGCAGTGTCTCGGTATCAGCCGGCAGAGGCAGTGGCCGTAGGAAGGGACAATGCCGCCGGTTCGGACAGTGAACCCCCTGCCACTTGCCAGGTAATGACCAAGCAGTGCTAGAAGCTACTTTTTTCTCTCATCCGTGAGGCAGAAGAAAAGTTGGCGTCATTACTCAGAGAGGTATTTCTCTCTTAAATGCTCTGTTTGGCTGCAACACATGGCTCTGTGCGGAGGAACAGAAATAAGGCAGACGCGAGCTTTGTAAGGTGTGTGACAAGGCGACTGCTTATGTCCACCTCCCCACGCCTTCTTTGAGGACAGGAAGGGTCAGGACCCTAGAGATGGGGTGAGGGAATGGAGAGCCATAAACATCCTCAGACTCTTTGAGAGAAAACGTGTTCCTGGGTCCTGGAAGACTGGAGCTCTGGCTAC
The DNA here is from genome assembly GCF_002837175.3 of Physeter macrocephalus. Taxonomy (NCBI): domain Eukaryota; kingdom Metazoa; phylum Chordata; class Mammalia; order Artiodactyla; family Physeteridae; genus Physeter; species Physeter macrocephalus. The sequence continues at coordinate 130,239,724 of NC_041227.1, read as the reverse complement.
ACAAGGGATGGAACCCTGTTTTGTTTTGTTTTGTTTTGGCAGTGGCTGTGGGGTTAGGAGGTGGGGAGGCTGTGAGGGGAAAAGTATTTATTTGTGCCTAGAAGCAATTATGTATGTTTCCTGTCTTGGTCGCTTTAGAAAACACGAATAACTTGAATTGTGAATTTTAAGAAACGCTTCCATTGAACTTGGAACAATCATTTAAATGCAGGATTTTGTGAATATAGTTAAGGTGATTTTAATGCACGTTATGAAGTGGGTCAGCTAAATGCTTTAGAATTGCTTAAATTGTAGGACAGCAGATAAATGTGTATACTCTATTTCCCCGTTAAAAGATGTTAATCATGATTACTTTAAACACAAATCCAATCACCTGCGAGTGAGAGTCACTGGAAGCTTTAATCAGTTGAAAACTTACCAGCTATATTCCGAATTATCTGTGTTTTTTTTACATTCTTGCTGGGCTGGTAATAAGTATATGCCACAGGTTTCTATTTGTTTATTTCATTTAAAAATAAATATACACGCACCAAGTTTTTGCTTTTTTCTGGAAAATCTCTCTCTCTCTCTCTCTCTCTCCCCATTTAAATTAAAGCACACAAGTAAATTTTACTGAATCCCAGAGTCCGAGATTACCAATAGAAGTAAAATGTATAGGTATATAAAGTTTTTCTTTTGTTTTCCTTCTTTTTTCTCCTTTTTGCTTCTTCCCTCCCTGCTTTCCTTCTTTCCTTTTCCTCCTCCTCTCTCTTGCCTGTGAGCGATAAAAGTTATTTTATGATGCACCAGTGCAAAGCCCGTATTCCTGTTGTTGTATGGATAAGAGATCTGTTCAGGTCACAGGTTGCAAAACTGTCCTGAAACTTAACATCAGAGTGCTAAATAATGCATTTCTTGTTTCCAGTCTTGTTTCAGGAATGCAAAACCCATGTTTTTAAAATTGCACATGCCCTGTAGATTTGGATTTTGGAGCAGCAGTTACTCAGCTAAATTAGAATATTACAATCTACCAAGTAGAAAACAGCCAACACTACAACAAACAAACTTGCCCCCTTTCCCCCTTTTTTGGCACGTTTCACACCCATCTAGTTTCATTCACTTTCCTTCCTGGACTCTGCTTGTTCACGATCTTGCTTTGCCAGTATCAGGATAGAGGTGTCAATGTCCAATAAATACACTCTGTCGGGCTACGTGCCTCTGCCATCAAATTCTCTTACCCAGAAGAGAATGTACAATCAGCAACCCCGTGTAATATTTATCTCCCATTTTATGTTTAGATTGATAACACACTTTGACACCCCAACGAGTTACTTGATAATAAAGATCTTAAAATTGTACAAAAAGTGTGTGCCTATGCTAGTGGAAATTCTGTGGATGTGGTCAGCAGGGGGGGACAGGGCACCAAAACTGAGATTGCTGTTTCATAGAGTTAGGATGTGGGCAGAATGAGAAACCATTTTTTATTCGTTTCTAACAGCTTGCAGAACAGCTCTATTCAAAGGAACAATTAAGTGCTCCTGTAAGCGTTGCTAGAAACCTCCCTGCAAAATAGCATTTCTAGTTGGAAGTGCTCTGTCAATGATGAGAATATTTTTTCTTCTGGCATTCATCTCCCCCTAAAAAAGACATTATTCGGTAGACCTAATTAGAAAAAAAATCGTGGCATCAAGGCACTGCTCCACTGTGTTTTATAGCCCGGGAGGAGGGAGCACAGGGAGAGAGAAGGAAACGCTATTTTCACGGACCACCAGCTCATCAAGTACCCTTAGGTGCTTTGCACAGATACACTTAATCCCCACACAGAAAACAAAGGGGTGGATATTTTTAATTTCCACGTCATCAGATATCTCATTCTCAACTTTATCCTGACTGACACATTCCCAACTGGGATAATAAGGTGCCCAGGTTAAAAAAAAAAAAAAAAAAAAATTCCAACTGTGTTTCCCAGCCTCTCTTGCAGCCGAGGGTGGGGTGGAGGGTATGCTTCTGCGACATAGTTCTGGCCCGCGAGATGCCAGCAGAACTCTCTGGATGTGACTTTGAAGAGAGCTCTTTGGCTGAGGCTGACTGAGCTCTCAAAGGCCCTCTTACCTTCACGCATTCATCCTGCTCTTCACCTGGGCCTCAAGCTTGGTAGCTGACGCCCCTGCGGCCCTTCTCTTGAGAGTGAGAATCAGGGATGCTCCTTACGAGGGAAATTGGCCAAGTAAGAAAGAGTGCAAAGCCTAGGTTGCACATCTCCAGACTTCTGCAGGGGTGACAATAAACACGATTCCAAACTGATAGAGTGAGCCATCGATCTAGAGGCAATTAACCGGGAAACAAAGGCTGGGAAGGAAGAAAAGGATGTACAAGTTATGTCCAACCTGAACTTGTAGATGCCATTTCACGGAGCGGGTCTCTGTGGAAACCACGTATTTTCTGGGAGAGTTGAGGAAATACCACTATGATTGTAAAGCAAATACAAAAGAATTACTTTAGGCCTGGAAATCCCTCTGAGACAGTGAGGGCTGAGTGACCTTGATAAGATAATGGGCCAGGCCTGCTGTCGGGCTGCCCTTAATCTTCTTCCATCCCTCCTGCAGAATTACATTCTGTGTTTTTTTTTTTTTTTTTTTTTTTCATTCTGTGTTTTAATGGGGCTTTCACTAGGGCTGGTGAGACCTGAAACCTCTGGAGGCTCAGGCCAGCAAGCACCGTACAGCTTGGGCAGGAAAGCAGAACTCTACCGAGGCTGTGTTTAAGAACCCCCAGCGACCTCAGACTGCATGAGTTCATCCACGTGGACTCAATATATACTATACCAAGGAGCCCAGACCCTGACTTCAAATCGTTGTACTTCATTCCGTCTGACTTGGCCAGGATATGTGAAGCAGATTCTCTGGACCACTCTCCTTTAAATGATTGGGCCCTCATTCTACTCAGTTTAAAATATTTTATTAGTTCCATCCATTTTAAGCACTGATTCTTCCATTCTGAATATTCTGTAAGGCACCATAAGCCCCCGAGGTTTGGTTTGGTTTTGTTTTGTTGAAGGTAAGCTTCGCCTTCGGAATTCTAGAAACATCCTTTACACCCTTGGCACTCTCTGAATCACAAAGCCCTGCCCCGCTTCTAAATTTGCTGCAGCCAATCTCTCTCACTCTCTAACTTTCACTTTTAAAAGAACACCGTGGCCCGTGCTCTGGAGGAAAAACTTGTGGCACCGCACACGGAGCGCAGGGAGGAACAAAGCAGACAAAACAGCAGGGAGGCACTTGGCAAATTCTCGGCAAAGGCTGTCTTGGGTGGGAGAGCTTTAAAAATGAAAGCAAGTGACTGAGACGCAGTTTGGATCCATCTGTGGGCAGAGAGCAAAGCAAGGCCTCCTACGGGCACGTTTTCCCGAAGAGGCAAACTCTAGTGTTGCCTGGACACCGTGATTCCTCCGCACCGCTCTGGAGCTTTTCTTCAGCGAGAAAAAACCTTACGTCCAAGTGAATTCCCAAGTTCCTCTTTCACGGCTCTAAGTTTACTAAAGCAACTTCACCCAGGCCCCTGACGACCGTGTGGTTGGGTCATGAGGTTTGGCCAGGGGCAAGCAGCGTCTTGCTTCATCAGGTCACCCCGTGCTCCTCTCCTCGGGAAACATCCAGGCCTGTGGTTTGGGATCTTTTGTGCAAAGTTTGGAGACTTAGGTCAACGTGGCTGAATGTTTCAAAAAGTTCAGGAGACTCTGAGCTGCCGAGCACCTAGCCGGGAACGTTTAAAATAAACTCTTGCCTTTTGCTGTTTGGTCTCATTGATTTGTTCTGTTTTGTAAATACTACACAGGAAAAGGATACTGGCTCTCGAGTCTGTCTGTCATCCCAAGAAAAAGCTACTGGGCTGAGATTGAGAGGCTGCTGAATAATGAAGGTATAACCCGAGCCGGGTCATCACCGATGTCAGGTTCTCCAGGGAGACTCCGGAGGCTTCACGGGCTGCGGAGAGAGACAGGTTAATCATTTTCAGTTTTCAGCAAGCCCGGTGGATGAAAACCCAAACAGATACTGAGTCTGGCTAAATTACGTAGCCAAAGAATGCTTTTTTTCTGTTCTGTCATTTAGCGCTGGGCTTATAAACCCTTCTTAATCACTATCGAAGTAACGTGAACTTGAGTCAGAAAAGCCCCAAGAGGTTTCGACCCTGTGAAAACGTCTTTACAGCAAAAGCTATCAGAAACCTTCAAATTTCCACATAAAATCCTTCTGTCACGTGCGCTGCACAGTGTGGTTCGAGGCTCTTTATTTGAATTGGAAGCACATGTTGGAGATCAGTTATTTATCGTGCTTTGGGCTGCCTGTTGATTCTACCTGAGAGCAGCTTGCCTGGGGAGGGAGGCTGGCCACGGGGCCGGATTCAGGGGAGAGGCAGCATCTGCCAGCCGCTGACACTTCCAGATGCAAAGATTCTCAAGACATTGGGGGGTCACCGGCGCATCTAGTCAGAAGCCACTTTACGTAGGAGGAAGAATTATCTGCCCACAGAGACGAAGCCTCGGAGATGCAGCCGAGGAAGAAATCACTACGACCAATGACCGGGGCCCTCTGGAATCCCCAGAGGCGATAATTGGTCCTGATGTGCTGCCGGAGATAAATTTTCTTCTGCAATCATTAAATGGGAAAGTGACCCCTTGACGACCCTCTGTTAAATAGAAGCCCGTTATTTTCTAGAAGTGCTTCTGAACGGAACTGTTGATTGGCCATTGATTTTTTTTTTAGAGAGGCTGGAATGTGGGGAAGGGGGAGAAAAGTGTGGGAAACAGCTGGTAAGAGCAGCGATGAATGCGGATAATCTTTTCTAGAATGTAAACAAAATGGTTGCGTTTTAAAAGTCTCACCCGCTTCCAGGGCAATATGCTAGTGCACAGTGGGGCACAGCCCCAAGCGTGGAGCAGCCACCAGGCCTGTCACCTTGGAAGCAGGAACAGAGTCTTCCTGCGGGGCCAGCTTTAGGGGGTGAGCAGTGGGGGTTTTCTTCCAGTGAATGGAGGGGCTCCATTGTTTGAGGCAGGCCCTAAGAGGAAAGGAGACCAACCTGAGACAGACCCAGACACCTGGGCTGACAACGTTTGCTCTTTTTAGTAGTTGTACAACCTGGAGCAGCTTAGCTGGAGTTTCTGGTTCCCACTTTCCTCATCTGTAGTTTTTCTTGCTGATTTAAGCTGAGATTGGGTGCAGGCTTACGGACCAGACTGCCTAGGTTTGGATCCTCTACCTGCTGTTTTCTTCCCGCGTGACTTTGGACAATTTTCTTAACTTCTCTGTGCCCCAGTTTTCTCAGCTGTGAGGAGAGGAGAACCATCGCACCCGCCTTACAGTTGCTGTAAGGATTAAGCGAGATCATATTTGCAAAGTGCCTAGAACAGTAGCTGGCACAGAACGAATGCTAATAATTGTGAGCAATTATTATTATCGCCAGCAGCAAATTCTTAGGTTCTTTTAGTGTTTTGTCAATTAACATACATTCCTTAACTTTTAATCTGGACTTACGCTAAAGGAAAAAAAAAAATTAAAAGGAGCAAATCGTGTGGTAGAAGGAATATAAATTATTGCCATCCAAATGTAAACGATTTGTATACGATCTTACCCAAACCACTTCGGATGAAGTAAATCAAACTTCTTCTCCAGTAAGTGAGGCATCAGGGTTTAGTAAAATGGTGCTTTGAGAATAAAAATACTACTCTACTCAGATACACCGAAGACTTAGTGAGTAGTACCCAACCAAGGGAAACCAGACTGCATATCATACAGTGTACCCCCCACTCCATGTAAATCACCTGCTGGGTATTAACTCCAAACTGTTTCAAAAAGTGTTTAACTTTTATGTCACAATATCATACATTACACTCAAACTTCTCAATATTTTTCGCCACATTAGAGGGGTCCTGGGAGGAGCAATCTCAGTATCCCTATTACAACCCAAATAAGCTGCTGCAAATTGAACTCGGAAAAACTTGGTCTGGGATGTGCTGGTGGCCCCAGGAATACGCGAACCACCCAGGAGACTGGCTGCCTCACTTCAGGTGCCAGACAAGAGGTGTTGGAGTCATTTGGGATGAGGAAGAGCAAGTCTTTCTCTCTAATGTGTGCATCCTATTGTAGGAGGGTCACGGAATTTCATTCAGATGGAAGTGGGCTCAGATTCCAGATGCGCCCCGTGCCAGCTTTGTGAACTTGGGCAATTTCCCAATTGTCACTGGGCCTCAGTTTCTTCTTGAGTATAAATGGAGATACTAATACACACACGTATCCTGATATACTCTTCACAATCCATATATATGTGTGCACACGTGTGTGTGTGTGTGTGTGTGTGTGTGTGTGTGAAGATATACACATACACATAACTCCCTGGCCCTTAGGAGTTGCTCAATCAACTAATATTTCCTGTTTCCCTCTATATCTATCAGTCCTAGTAGCATGTTTCAAAGGAATTTGAAAGCAAAAGCATTGTTAGCTGTAGCATTAGAATGCTTTATTAATGATCACAAAATTATTTTTTTCTAAATATTCATGCTTTCACTGTGATGTGTAGGTTGATGGCTGAGGTCAACTTTCTCAATGTATTGTCTTCCCGCTCCCAAGAGTAATTGATTTTAGTCCCAGCACTGCCACTAACGAGCTGTGGGATTTGGGGAAGTTACTCAACCTCTCTGGTCCACAGTTTCTGAACACTCCGGGTTTGCTTTATATTTTTTCGTGATTCTTTGAAGCCACAAAATGTGATGTCTTCCCCCTCACTTTACTTCTACCCGTGGCTTTTTTTTTGTTTCTTGTTTTTCTGTGTGTGCTTTTTTTCATTAACATATGTAATTTACTACAACCTTTCCTATTCTTATGGTTACGGGACTATCTAAATGTAACAGAACAATTCCTCTTTCATGTTATTTTCTGCTTCATTTCAAATCTTTCCTTAACGTATAACTAACTGTGATGTACACCGAATACTTCTCATGATAATAAATCAGTAGTTCATTTACAATAATAATATCTGTTGCACTTAGTTTTCAGATCTCATATTACTGTACTTTAAAAAAATTGGACCTACTTTAAATGGCAAAATTTAAGGCATTTAAAAATGACACAAGTCTGATTTCATAAAAAATGAAATATTGCTTTTGCCATTACAAAGGTCGGAAGCAAGTCGTGGCATAAAAAACGTAGTCACTAAAGTACAGCACTAAGATTCTGATGAGGGCAACCTGAATTTACGACCAGTGAACAAAGGGCATCAAATATGCTATTAAATTGTTGAAATGCCAGAAGGCTTAATCCATGGAAGTTGAGGGGAAATGCTCAGCCAAGGACGCTAGTAGCCCTTTGTGTTATTATTAACTGATGCATCTGCAGATTGGTGACTTGTGCAGTGAATGACTTAGACAACTGTACCTGGCCAGCCTGTGTTTCAGTTCCATTTGGGAAAAAGTGGCTGCTCTTTTATATCCTCCCGATAAGTATGTAACTGACTACGGTCGCAGCACCTGGATTCCCAGACCCCAGTGACCTCTGAGTTCCCTGAGCCCTGAGGAGAGATGGTCTAATCTCAATGCCAAACGATCATAAAATAAACGGAGAGCACATTGCAATAGTCTGGGTTTTCTTTCCAGTATCACATCTGGTGTGGAACTGAGAGAAATAGCAATTTGCAAATAACAAATCTGAACCAAAGTTTCCAACATGGCTTTTTCATTCTTACATTATAAATAAATATCAGAGTAGTCATGAAAGACTAAAGCTTTGAGAGCAACATCAGATTCATCAAACAATATAAAGTTTTGTTTATCCTTTTCCAGAAATGTACAATAACTCACTATTATCTAAGCTGTCATTTTAAAGCTTTGGACAATAAATAAAGGATCTGCACACCTACTTGTGTAGGTTGGAGCTTCTGGGGGTTGGGGATTGGAAGAGAGCAAAATAGTAACGATTTTGCAGAAGGAAGAAGATAAAAACATAAATAAAGACACTTTCTCGTTTCACCCAAGGCTAGGGCGATGTGTTGGTCTTTTGGAATATCATAATGATAATAATAACAACTGTATTAATAACAGCAATTATGTAAAAGCCTCCAGTAATTGCAATTCTATTAGGAGGTTGAGTATTTTTGGTCACCATTGTGCCACCTTGTGGTCACAGGAGAACACATGTTTTTTTCCATGAAGTAAATCCGTTAAGTTTTTATTTTCCGCCCTCACTTCTAGGGGATGATATTTGGAAGAATAACTGGGGAAGCATGTTGCCAATAAAGCCTAGAAACCAAATATAATGGGCGCCATTCAGGTCAAAAATCGCATATGCTTAAAAGTGACAAACGGCAAATGGTCTAAGGATGAATTCCATGTACCAGATTTTCCCTCTGCTACGTAGACGTGGATTATACATTTAGAAGATGAAATTCGAGTTCATTAAGACTGCCACTCTCGATCGACAAATATAGGCATCGAAGTCTGGATCATCTCCATTGAGAATCTAATAAATAATTTAGCAATCTAATTATAGCATGAGAAAGCAGCCAGCATCCAGGGATCAATGACCAATATACTGTATGAGGATAATCATGTCAACGCGTATATAGAAACAGTTTAATAAACACAATTTTAATAATATGAGTGAAGATTTGCTTTGTAAATAGGTGTATTATCATATAATTTGTATGCATTTCAAAGAGTTTTGATATTCATTTCAAGGATTTTTTTGTTTTCTGAGTTCCACGTATGTCAGCATCCAGCTGTGAGGAGCAGAAAAAAAGAGGACTGGCCACCTTCCCACGTAGCACTGTCTGCTGGCAACTAAATAATATATTAATATTTTGTAATCAATTCAGAAATGGCCACTGTTTTACATTATTAGTGCTTGTTTCATCAAGCATATAGTTTTTATCAAGGATGAAAGTATCAGAAAAAAAAAAATGAAGTCCCAGCAATCCTCTCATTGTACATAGCGTGTGTGTGGAGAATGAGAGAATGTAATAAATTCTCCTAGATGCGTAACCATGCTCGTATGGGCCTTGAGTCTCTACATCCCTCGCTTGGCCTCCGTTTCTTCGCGTCTATATCTGTGAACTTCTCCATCTCTCCTATTCTCATTGTCTATATCTTATCTCCCTGTCTTTCTGTGTCTCTCTTTGTCACACTCTCAAAATTAACCTCGACCAGTATCTAGGAGGTGGGCGGCCCTAGATTTGAACCCTAGCTCTGTGGATTACTAGCAGTGTGCCTGTGGGCAAACTATAGTCATCCCTTGGCATCCGAGGGGGACTGGTGCCAGGACCCCTGCGGATACCAAAATGCCCCGATGCTCAAGTTCCTTACGTGAAATAGCAGAGTACAGCTGGCCCTCGGTGTCCGTGCGTCCCACATCCCCACACATACCCCGCGGATGGGCTGAATCCCCAGACGCGGAAGCCTCGGATACAGAGGGCAGACAGTACTCCACCTCCAACTCAGTTTCCTTATCTGTGGACTAGGCCTAAAAGTTCTGACCTCATAAAGCTGTGACAATTAAATGACGGGTTGCATGCAGAAGCACTTCAGACAATAGCAGCGCAGAGGAAATGTTCAGCGCTTGGAGACTGTCTATTTTTATAGTCTGAACAAAGATCTCTTCTCAGTATTCAAAGCCCTGTCATCATAAGATGTGGCAGTACTGCCTCACTTAGAAATATAATGTCACCATAAATTAGGTATGTATCTCATAGAATTTTAAAACACAAAAACCTCCCATGTACCTCTTCTAACCACTTTATCAATGAAATGATAAGAATCAGAAAGCATCTTGCCTAGCATCCCATAATGAAATAGCAGAACCCGTACCTGATCCATGCCCTCTACCTCTATGTACTTTCCCTGTGCTGTGGCAATGAACAATGATTCTCGTTCCAAACCATGACTCTATTTTTTGACCTTCCTTCCTTCCTTCATCTATCTATCTATCTATCTATCTATCTATCTATCTATCTATCTATCATCTATCTATTTTCCAGGTCTAGAATTATTGCAGTCAGTGATATAAAAGTTTTCAGGGGCTTCCCTGGTGGCGCAGTGGTTGAGAGTCCGCCTGCCGATGCAGGGGACGCGGGTTCGTGCCCCGGTCCGGGAAGACCCCACGTGCCGCGGAGCGGCTGGGCCCGTGAGCCGTGGCCGCTGAGCCAAAAAAAAAAAAAAATAAGTTTTCAGTCACAGTACCTGATTTTTCTAAAATTCATTAATTCATGTATTCACATATTGAGTGTCTACCTTGTGTCTGGTCATTCACAGACATTGTAAAGGCAATAATGAACTAACCAGAAAAATAATCTTGCCCTTTGGGAACTTACAATCTAGTAGGAGAGACAGAAAGTAAAGAAACAAATACATAATTTAATGCCAGGCATAGTTAAGTGCTATGTAAAGCAAATAAAGGGGTGTATCCCAGCAAAGAGCGATGGATGCCATTTTAGGTAGGGCAGTCAGGGAAAGCCTCTCAGTTGAGGTAACATTTTCTCAGAAACCTGGAAGAGAGAAAGTAACCCATGTGGATACCTGCGGAAATAGAATTCCAAACCAGTGCAAAGGCCCTACAGCAGAAACAAGTTTGAGAATCTGGGGAAGTACCAAAATGGAAAGAGTTCAGTTTTGTGTTTCAGATGCCTATTTGATACTCCAGTGGGAGCAAACAGTAGGAGCTTGTGTATCCGTGCGTTTTGAGTGTGTGAGAAGGTCAGGGCTGAGGATGTACCTTTGGAAGCCTTCTGTGTAGATCTGTAGTTAAAGGTATAGGCTTGCACGAGCTCTGCCAGGAACCGAATGGAGGCTGGGGAGCAGGGTACCAGAGCCAGGGATGCTGAAACATTGTGAGATAGAGACACAGAAGAAACTCATTCAGGGAGGATGAGAAGGGGCCATCCATGAGATTTGAGAAAAGACAGAGAAGAGTGGTTACTTAACAGCCAAGTAAAGAAAGGGATCCAACAAATGATTGGCTATGGATGCTGCTTAGATACCACATGTGAGAGAACAGAGTTGACCATGGACTTGAGTGTCTGCCTGGAGTAAATGCCTGACTCAAGGAGATTCAGTGAAGAACAAGGGGTAAGAAAGTAAGGACAACTTTAGAAAACTTTTCATAGACAAGGGAGAAGAAAAGTGCAATAATCATAGCTGGAGGGAAAGACAGGGTCAAGGCAAGCTTTCCACTTCTTCTTTCTCTCTTTGTATTTTTCTTTCTTGTGTTCGTGGGAGGTCGTTGAGCATGTTGATGAGCAGATGGGAAGGATCCCATAGAGAGGAAAAAATAGATGATGTAGGAGAGAGGAGATAAAGAATTAGAGTCTTTGAATAGATGAGGAGTGGCATCTCTAGTCTACGAGTGGAGGGAGGGTGACATCGGAGCCACAGGTACAGGAGGGAAAACAACATATCCACGTAGAGATGGAGAAGTGGGTTTCAAGACGGGGTAGAGAGGACTGATGGTTGAAGACATTGTCTTCTCTCTGCTTCCTTTTTTTTTTTTTTTTTTTTCCCAGTGTGATGAGAAGCAAGGGAATCAGCTGAGAGCAAAAGGTATTAGAGATTTGAGTGGAGATAGAAAATGTTCAGATCCTCATCTCAGAGACCAGGGGTGTGAATGGACTAGGAGAATAGAATAGGATTGCCAGCCGTCCCAAAGTCCCCTCTGAGGTTTGTGGTCATACATTTAATGTGGTACATATATACCATGGGATATTACCCGGCCATAAAAAAGAAATAATGAAATAACTCCATTTGCAGCAACATGGATGGACATAGAGGTTGTCATACTGAGTGAAGTAAGTCAGACAGAGAAAGAGAAATATCGAGTGATATCACTTATATGCAGAATCTTAAAAGTAATGATACAAGTGAACTTATTTGCCAAACAGAAACAGACTCACAGGCTTAGAGAAGGAACTTACGGTTACCGGGGGGAAGGGTGGGGCAGAGGTATAGTTACGGAATTTGGGATTGACATGCACACACTGCTATATTTAAAATGGATAGGGACTTCCCTGGTGGTCCAGTGGGTAAGACTCCACGCTCCCAACGTAGGGGGCTCGGGTTCAATCCCTGGTCGGGGAACTAGGGATTGAACTAAGGATGCTGCAACTAAGAGCCCGCACGCCGCAACTAAAGATCCCATGTGCCACAACTAAGACCCAGTGCAGCCAAAGTAAATAAATAGATAAATAAATTTGAAAAATAGATAATCAATAAGGACCTACTGTATAGCACAGGGAACTCTGCTCAATATTATGTAGCAACCTAAATGGGAAAAGAATTTGAAAAGAATAGATACATGTGTATGTCTAACTGGATCACTTTGCTGTACACCTGAAACTAACACAACATTCTTAATCGACTACACTTCAATATATAATAAAAAGTTAAAAAAAATAAAGTAACATCAGCCAGCATGACTGTGTGTTTTTCTTCATCTAGAGCATTTATTATAAAGCTTAGTTCCCAAGAATTTCTCCGTTTAAAAAAGTCCAGCTTTCCAAATTAACATGCTTCATTTTTGTGAGTGGTACATGTACGCCACTCACACGATTCAATAACAGAGATAACGAATTTGATCTGCTATTAAAACATGAATTGTGAAGGTCTAGCAATTAGCAGCTAGATTACCATTTTGGCTCAAGAAGGACATACTACCGCATCAACACACCAAAGAGAAGATAACTGACGCTTTGCAATCTGCCAGCTCCCCATCTCTCTCCGTCTCTCTGTTTGGTCATACAATACAACCAGCTGTGGAAGGGAAATGTGTAAAGTGTGTTGGGACTCTCTCCTAGCCCAGGGGTCTGGATACTATTTCACACGCTGGTTAGGAACAAAGCCTAGTGAAAGGGGCTGAGGGCTGAGTGCCTGAGCTGGAGAACCACGAGTCTGTTTCAAACTGAAATTGTCCTGCAACCGTGGCCACCTGGCTACTTTGGGTCAATGCCGGGGTTGAATAGCAATCAACTGAGAAACGAACCTTTCAAACATTTATCTGTCCTCACGATAGTTTAACTTACTGTTTTTCCATTTAGATTTGATGTTTTTCTTCCACATTTGTGTATAATATCAAAACTGGGCCTTTCAGTTAAAGCCAACCGCATACCCAGCTATATACCCTTGCTGTAGACTTCCTCCACCGTGGACCTTTTCCATGTCCACTTTTTTGGCGTCGGAGAGGCGAGAGAGTCCTTAATGAATTTGGTGCTGCCTTCATTTGAGATCTATTCTTTGATATCCTTTTAGAAAAAAGTCTTTTTAAATTCGAGTTCCAAGTTTATTTTTCATGCTTTTAAAATTCCCTCTTATGGAACACACGGTTAAGGAAGTTTAAAATCTAATAAGGTTATTTGCAGTCAATTTATCAGCACATAAAAACTAAATAAGTTCATTTTTCATTCAAAGTGTTCTAAAGAGAGTGACGGAGTCACATCTGATAACAGCCGTCTCTTTTAATAAATGAAGTAGTTGTAAAGCTGTGTTTGGGTTTATATTAGGGCACGCGTGACCGTATTGATTCAAGGGCATGTGCAAAGTGCATTCTTGAAAGTATTGAAAAATAGCCATTTGTGATGTAAACTAAACTCTATTTTACTGGCTATTTTGTGGCTACTGAAATTCAATACTTGAATGAGGGGCGTGTTCATATTTAGTTTACGTAAGATGCTTTGTCGGGTCACTAGAATAAATCATTGATTTTTGTTGATGATCGTGATCTGTAAACAAGAGAGAGGCTTTTCCAAAAACTTGCTGGTATGGTTATTTACAAGGGAAACACTCTTGATTGAAAATATCCACTGCACTACCTTCTTGTGTTCTGATTATTTGCAAGGATGGCTGCCAGTCTGTTTATTCTTTCCAGGAGCCTCTGTGAAGGAGATCCATATTCCTGTAAGAACATTGTGTTGAAAAGACACAACATTATTGTTTTTAAATGCATATACAGTTATTCGCGATGAAGAAAGAAGGCAGTGGTCTCTAAGTTAGCATTTTCTGCGCTGAAAACTACAATGATGATGATAATAATGTCGTAATAGTAACAACACCTTTAGATCAGCCTTCAGAGGTCATCAGATTAAAGTAACTGTGCAAAAACCAAAGAGAAGAAATAAGATAATAAAGCCATGTTGAATGTCAGAGAACTGAAACCCTCCAAGGCATGGAGAGCCAAGGTAATGACTCTCATTGAACTGTGTTTATATTATAATCATTTAAATGATATGACTGCCAGAGGACTTAAATTCATGCAGGAGTTTTTAAAATTGACTATGACAATTTTATTTCTAGCAGATCAAATTGGTAAGAGAGCCAAGAAAATAAAGTACAATTTATGCCATTTGAGTGTGGCCAGAGATGCCACAGAAAAATAACTCTAGACAGAACCTCGCTCAACTCCCTCTTCAGGGTGGAAAAAGACAATTAATGTGTCCATGAATTTCTGATGAATATTTAACCCCGAAGACCACTCAACTCCCTTTTTCAAAGGAAACATTCTGATATTAAATTTAATGCATTTGGGGGAATCCTCTATTGTTTGAGGGAATTCATATCATCATTTTCATTTCATTAGAGTAGATTCTGAAGCTGAAAATTCCATTGCAATGGAATGAGCTGGCTTTATTTCTTTTTAATATTTGATGAATTTTCTTCGCGGAATTCCTCATGAAATACAATCATTTAGTGTATTTAAAATCCCATCATCTTCCTATCCGATCCCTCCCCGTTAGGATCCTCTTTAATTGACTCTTAGAGGCAAATTCTGAAAAATGTATGCACCTATGCCACATAATCTGAACGGCTAATTGTTCTCTCTGGAAGTACAGCCATTGATGCTACTATGTAATTGTCTTAAGGTAAAAACAATGTCCCGTGAGAAACCTCTCAGAAGCAAGCTCGCTGAAAATCAAGATTTTTAGGAAGATTTTTCTTTCACATGTTAGAATCTGGTTTTCAGGGTCTGCCTGTGGGTTTAGCATTTCATCCTGTTCATAGTGCAATGACAAAACAGGGGCAGGGGAATTCATAATGGAATGGGCTGCAGTTTCTCTTCCTTTTAAAGAAAATATTCAAATGAGCAGAAGTCCAAAATCCCTATATTTATCTTTAATCTGAGCTTTTGATATTAAAGGAAATTTAACTCTTATAGAATAGGATTAAATTAGATTTATAGGCACATTTAATGGGCCTCAGGGAGAAAAGACCAAACTTCTATGAATTCTTAGAAATGTCCAGGAGGAATAAGTTTTAGGTGACTTTGTACTTCAGTTCCTAGAGGAAATTTACCAGGATTTGCAAAATAATCCAATTTGTTCAATTATTTGTTGTCTTGATGTTGTTTTTTAACCACTACCTGCTATTAAGTGCAACACAATGATAGCTGATGAGATCAGATTAAAGACTGGTTGAATTGAAGCAACACAAAGGTACATAATGACCTGGTGGTTTCACAGACTCTCGGATCCCTTTACAGACCAGCAAGCTTGAAACAATCTAGCCGTAAATTTACCAAAATCAAGAAAATAAACAAGGTTGAAAAATAGGTCCAAATGGACTCAATCTCTGTGGAATCAGTTTTTGACATTCATTGATTTTAAGGCTTGCTATTAATAGTAACCTTAACTCTATTTTACGAACCCACTTGGAAGCCCCTTAATTTTAATACGGAAGTGAATTTGATCAAAATATATCAACGATAATGAGTTTCAACAGAAAATATGTGGTGGTTGAATACATATTTTACAATCATTATATAGTTAATCTGAAAATAAATCTCCGAGCATTTATCACCACTTGAACAAGGAGGCCTCAACAGTTAAACAGACCCTTCAATGAAATTTATTCAGCCTACTAGAATCAGAGTATCAGGAATAGCATTCCCATCCTTTTGACTCAGCTTGGTCTTACACTCCATAGCATTATCCTGGTCCAACAGTCAGCAGACCTTTCTCAGTAAAGGGCCAAATAGTAAATATTTTCTGTTTTGTGGGCCACAGATGGTCTCTGCCTTATCCTCTCACCTCTGCATTACAGCAGAAAAACAATCAGAGACATTATGTAAGCAAATAAGTATGGCTATGTTCCAATAAAACATTATTTATAAATCCAGAAATTTGAATTTTATAAAATATGCAGCTGTCACAAAGTATTCTTCTTCTTTGGTTTTTTTTCCCCTACCATTTAAAAACATAAAAACTCTCTTAGCTCACGGGCTTTATAGATGAGGAGTAGGTCTGGCCCGGGGGCTGTAGTTTGCAGACCCCTGTTCTATCACCATGTGGGAAGGATAATATTTGGATTTAAAATATTAGAAAAACCCAGGTTTCGCAGAAAGGCTTTATTTCCTATGGGTCTTATAATACAAAGATATTCCCCTACCGAGTAGTGTGTATCTCTGCTCTGGGTCATTTTCTTGCTGCAGATAATCTCCCATAAAAAAGGTTCAATCTTATATTGTTTTTCAGGAACAAAAGAAGGAGGATATGCTCGGGAGAACTCGTTTAGGAGTTGGCCATATCTGGTGCCAGGGTAGTCCCCGCACGCAAAGAATTTTTGGAAGAACTGATTTTTAAAGGAAAACCTTCCAATGACGCTGTCTCTGAATGTTTCCTTATTTTTCCCTGGGTTGCTACTTTTTCCATTTTAATTCAGTTCTGCATCAGGACTTCTAAGACTGAATACTATTTAGAATCAATCGTATTCAAAATCCCCAAGACCAGTTCTAGACCTCTGCAGATCTAGGTATCTGGATATCTAGGCATCTACAGAAAAACACTGTAGCGTTTTTCCTGGAGGACTTTGTGTGCAGACAGCAAGGAAGGAGGAGGAGAGGGGAGGAAGAGAACAGGGCTGCACTGGCAGGGTGTCCCCTGAGTCGTTGCTACGTGAACACAGGCCCCCAGATGCGTCCACGGCCAAGGGCAAAAGTGCAATTTCTCTCATCACTGTGACAACTGACGTCCTTGCTCTCCAGCTGATGGAAAATTCCTAGAGGAAAAAGGGAAAAGGGAAAAGGAAAGGGGGCTGGTGGACAGTTAAGAGATCTGAGTTGAGAGAGGGAGAAGCTGCCCCTACCTCCCCACTCTGGCTCTGCCCACTTTCTACTGGTCCAAGTAAATCCCCCCGAAAGCTCAGTTTGCAGCAATACGCTCGCTCATCTAGGGAAGCCTCCCCTGCTGGGTGAAGACAAGGAAGACTTTGGCATCTGTCTCAGTCACCCTTTGAAGCATTTGATCTCATCGATAAAGGAAAACAAATTGGGGTCCTCTATTTTTCCCCAAACACTTTTCCCCTGTTAGACAATCCTCTTCCCATATTTTGCAGAAAGAAAGCAGAGCATGATGTTTGATGAAAAGCGGTATTATCAGAGCCAGTTTTTTTTTTTTTTAACTTAAACCACTGCAGTGACGCTTACCTGCCCATAATTCTTTCTGAAGCCAAGTCCTCTGGCTATTCAAGCCATTTCCCTTCCTAGCAAGTTGGGTTTGGTGCAAAGCAGTTGTAATTCTAGTACTTTTCAGTCAGAATCAAACCATCACAAACCGATCACAAAAGACTGCTCCCTACTGCTAAATAGGGGAGATGATTTTCCCACATGATGTAATGAATCTTTTAGATCCTTTGGAACGAAAACTCACCAGCAAGTCCATCTCTCTGTCTAGAGATCCTTTCTAACGAGAAGGCTGTTGAGATCATCTAACGTGGGTAAAAAGAGTTCCTTTAAGGAGAAGGTTTTTAGACCAGAAGCATTAGTTATGGGGCTTGCCATTGTTACTCCTTTGCAAGGAAGAGAATAAAAGTGTAATCACGCTAGGTCATGTGTAAATTTATGCTGTTTTTACTGGCGCTTAACCCTTTTCCTTCCAGGAATTGTTAAGTTCCTTTGCAGTCATAGATCAGTCCTTGGGTACGTTCTCACCAAGGGTGACTGTTTGACGGTAAGGTCCCTCAGTGCACCAACAGAATAGAAGTCAGGTCATGTAACTGACTCCCTGGAAATTACGTCAGAGAAATAAATACCTTGGTATTTGCACAGAAAGGAAATTATGAAATTTGCTTCAAGCATGAACTCAGAGACTCTCAAAATCAATCCTGTGAGAAAAAGTTTTCTTGGTCCGAGAGGGGGTCTGCAAAGGAGTTAGGGGTGAAATCTTTTGTAGGAAAGACCTCCAGTTCCTATGTGGCTTGAAACGGGCTGCAGGTCAGGCTGCCCTCAGGTGGAGACTTGGAAGAGGGTTCAGGAGACAAGAGAAAGGACAGAGCATCTGTCAAGGCCTAGGGTTCTTTCTTGTTTTCTTGTCTTTTCTTTCGTTTTTGGTTTGATGTCCTGGCATGTAAGTCAATTCACAAAGAATGCTTTCCCTAACGGAGGAATAATTTTAAAAATGAATTTTTGGCGGACTGGACTATCTCACCTGCAGGATATGTGTTGGTGTTTTAGATTATCAAGTGTGCATGGTACTTTTTCCAGCATGTTGCTTTGTAGGTTATGCTTTTCAAGGCGTCCTCTGGAGCTGGAATCCCACAGATCCTGAACTGTATTTCTAGAGATGAACCAAATACTCAGTTATGATAATCATACAATGCTGGGCACTCTGCCTTGATTACTGGCTGTATTTGGGTCCTAGTCCCCGCCTTTTTGGTAGGATTTGAAATAATGTACAGACCGTGGAGAAAAAAAAAAATGAACCAAGACGAGCAATGCATGAGGAAAGAACGTAGCAAGGGGTAAACTAATTTCTGTGCTTAATTCACTTAGGGAAGAGCGCTGACTCATTTTGAGCCCAGTATTAAAGGGCCTTGCGTAAATTTCCATTATACTGCTTGGGTTTTGAAACTATGGATATGGCATTGGTGACTAAGTCTTTTGTGCTAAATGATGCTTTGACCAGGCAGTTGTTCAGATAACTTCTGCAAGAAAATACAAATAACCTTTTTCATTATTGTCTGCTCTTTTAAGGAAACTGCTTATGATACGTGTACTTAGCTAGTGTTGTACGGAAATATTGAAGCTGTTTAGCCTCAGAGCTTTGTAGTTATTCTACTGTCGGAAAATATTGAGAGAGTTGCTACTATCTACTTTGAAGTTTTGATATTTTAATACATAAGAAGTATGGGTGCAACGGATGAGCAGATGATTTTTTTAAACTGTAAGATACAACTGAACTCTGAACACCATAAAATCAGAATCGTGACAGCAATTTGCTGAGAAATGTCGTCTCATTGCTGACTACAGCTCGTCTGTCAGACTGAAGCAAGTACAAGTCAAAATTCAGCTGTCTTCAACCTCTTAGGAGGTTTTTAGGGGTGTCATCATTACGTCACCAGATATAACTCTGTGTGTGTGTGTGTGTGTGTGTGTCTGAATGTTTAGATAAACTCTGAATTTGCTCTCTGCCGATTAATTTATTAAGTACATTCCTTCCTTTACTTAAACCTGTACTGAGGAGGCACTACATTTTTATATAAAAATAATAGACATTAAGAGCAATAGCTTTGGGGTTTGTCCTTTGCCCAAGTGGGAAATAGATCATTATTTTTCAAGGATTTTTTTTTTTTTTGGAAGCACTATTGCACGTGTTAACACATATGAGAGGTTTAATCTCCTAACTGATTTTTTTTTCCCCAGGTTGACTTAACAGGTACAGTGTGAGTCTACACATATTTCAGTTTACATGCAGGGAAATGACAATCAGTTTACAAAAAAGCATTATTTGTAATGTCAGTTCCTGCCTGGCTAACTTGGTGACTCAGTTATGCAAACCCTATAAAAGAATAGATTTTGGTATAAATACAAGTTTTGAAATGAGATCTTCTTTAGTGATAAGACGATCTGAAGCTGAAACACTAGGAACAGAATTTAAGTCTGTGTTGTAAATTCAGAGTTTCTCTATTGCTAACCATGGAAACAATTTTCTAAAATGCTTGTTAGTGATAGTTATAAAATAGTGATAATTCATTTGAATTTCTGTAACATTTGAAATATGCCGGATGTAGCTCAAATCCACGTGCAGGAGAAGAAATATCTGGATTTGGTCCTAATCAGTACATTAAAATATTAAGCACCTATAAGGTGAATAGTGACATAACTTGGCTTTTCTTTTAATAATCATATAATGCTATTAATGTTATTTGTTCTGTTATCATTTGTCATTCATGTTACTGCCAATAGTAGGATACAAGCATTTTATTTTTGCATAGTTGTGATACATGTTTTATTTATTTGCAACTGTACACAAGGGGTTTGAATACTAAAACATACCTTTATCAAAAGCCTGGAATTAAATATCATTTGAGGTTCTACGCCTGCAGTACAGAAGCTGGTCAGTGAAGGAGGAAAATTTTCAATCAAATCCTCAGACACGGATCAAATTTATTTTTAACATGGAAGAAATCCTCCCATAGCATGAAAAGTGAGCCAAACATTGGGAATTAGGCTCTGTGTAAGGAGTAAAAGGCCAAACTTTATATACTATAATCAGGGTAAAAATAATTTGGGGGGAATTACTAAGTGTCTGTGAAGAATATAAGTCCTATTCTAGGATTTCTAGATTTGTCTGAGCAGAGAGGCTATGAAAAGTTATATTCTGCAGAAAGTAGAGGAGGAAACTCTGGATGTGAAATCAGCAGTCTTAGAATCCGTATCTGCAGCTTCCATTCAGACGAGCAGCCCTCTTGGAACGTAATTTCTATATCTCTGTTTCTTAGTAAATTAAAATTGGGACTTGGGAAATCATAGAAGAAACAAAACAAAACAGAACAAAAGATCACGTGGTAGGGCTGCAGCCAGAGGCAATGGAGGAAGAAATGACAGTCAGATTAATGTTGCAACAGTCCTGCTTACATCTCTTATCTTCCTACTCACTCATCTGTAGATCCCTCCCTGTGTCTAAAGAATAAAGTGTTGGCTTCTCATGCTTGTCTTAAGGGTCTAAAATCTGGCCCAAATTTACTGTTCAATCCTCATATCCCTTTACTTGTGAATTTATACAAATGCTGACCATCAACTGGAAAATTCACTTTACTTTCCTCCCTTATCTAATACCAGTTTATACGTCCAGATGTAGCTATAATGTGCTCCTGAATGCCTCAGTTACTTCCCTCTTCATTTCTGATTTTAGCACATAATCAGGCACTGCCATAGACTGCTATGTTAGTTAAAGATTTACTGTGTAAAATACCTTGGGATTTCCCTGGTGGCGCAGTGGTTAAGAATCCGCCTCCCAGTGCAGGGGACACGGGTTTGAGCCCTGGTCCGGGAAGATCCCACATGCCACGGAGCAACCAAGCCCGTGTGCCACAACTACTGAGCCCGCGTGCCTAGAGCCTGCGCTCCGCGACAAGAGAAGCCACCGCAATGAGAAGCCCGCGCAGCGCAAGGAAGTGGTAGCCCCTGCTCGCCGCAACTAGAGAAAGCCCGCGCGCAGCAAAAAAGACCCAATGCAGCCAAAAATTAAAAAATAAATAAATGACTAAACAAACTTAGTTTCAAAAAAAATAAAATATTTTATTCTTCCAACTAAGTTATTTACTCATCTTGTCATTTTCATCATCCTTAGTAGCAGTAGCCATGGTAGTAGTGTAAACAACTACCGTGGTCTAAGTGACTGCTATGGGTCAGGGATTTCATGTACATTATTTCTAATCTCTGTAACAGTCTTTCACAACTAGCTAGATCAATGTTGCAAATCATATCAGGCTGCCCGGAAGCCCAAATTCTCCCCACTGTTCAGTGCTATCACCATTGTCAAGGTGATAATTTAGAACGTCCTTGAAAATCAATGCACTGGATATAATTTGAAAGAACTGCAATTAAAAAAATGTTGTAGGAGATCATACCCATATACACTAATATGTATAAAATACATAATTAATAAGAACCTGTTGTATAAAAAATAAATTAAAACACACACACACACACACACACACACAAAGAAACAAACTGTCAGTCGAAAGGAAAGCTTCATTAGTGTCAGCTTAGTCCGAGTGAAGAGAAGACAAGAATCCAAAGTTGAAGTGAGGGTTCTTTTGCCCCTTGAGGGGTCTGTCTTGGCAAAGTGGAGTTCCAGGCAGAGCTCTGGCCCTTGAGGTTTCTGAGGAGGAGTTGCTACCATCATGACAAGCATGGATTTCTGTACATGAGCCCCTTTGGCAAACTGGTGACACCTACAGTATTTTTAAATGCATCAAATGAAATATGTCAGATTGCAAGGGAGGCCGATTATATTAAAATAAAGCTTTTAGAATATTTTTTAAACCTGCAATATGGTAATATCCATGCCTCTTTTAGTAATACATTAAATAACAAGATCTAGCAGCAGGTCTTATAAGTACCATAATTCTGAAGTAGTTTTGAACTTGAAAGATATTTTGAAATGTCTACAACGACTCCAGCATGATGTGAAAAATCCATGATTTGTATTGGTGACAAAGTCAAGGTCATGCTAATATTACTGTGATTTGTTGCTTACATTACAATTGGAAAACATGCCAAATTTCAGTTAGAGATGAGTGAAAATAAAGATGTAATTTATTCCCATGCAAGTTCACAAACCCTAGATTAAGAAGCCCTTCAATAAATTCTGATAGTACCTGGAAAAAAAGAAAAGAGATCATACCCTTTGACCTGGTAATTCCATATTTGGAAACCTACTCTAAGAAAACAGTAAGAGATGAAGATAAACATTAATCTACAAGGACAGTTAACACATCCTTGTGAGCATAAAAAAAAAGAATATAAATGCATAAGAATAGGTGATGATTAATTACAGTATGGTTCACACATATTATAGAAATAAAACATATGCAAACATAAAATACATGCTTACAAATGGTTTTTGATTATATGAAAAATGCTTAAATATAAAGAGTTTGGTACTCATTTTTCAAAAAGTATGACACAATTGATTTAAGATTATGAAAAATAACGACATAAAAATAGAAACAGAACTATAGGACAAAGGGAAAGAGATAACCAAAGTATTTATAATGGTGGGAATAGGAATTTATTTTATTATCTGTATGTTCCTACATTCTTCTATATTTGTAATGTTTATCTTGTACGTATCTCACAACGGGCGTATGTTGTTTGACAATTTAAAAGAAGACTTAAATACACTTTACACTTAAAAACCCACACACAGGGCTTCCCTGGTGGCGCAGTGGTTGCGCGTCCGCCTGCCGATGCAGGGGAACCGGGTTCGCGCCCCGGTCTGGGAGGATCCCACGTGCCGCGGAGCTGCTGGGCCCGTGAGCCATCGCCGCTGGGCCTGTGCGTCCGGAGCCTGTGCTCCGCAACGGGAGAGGCCACAACAGAGGGAGGCCCGCATACCGCCCCCCCCACACACACACAAAAACCCACACACATAAACTGTTAAAGCCCATACCCCCAAACTTAGATATTCAGGTATGTATGTAACCTTTCTCTCAAAAGTATCATTACAGTATTGTTGACATTACTCAAAATATGTTTTGCATTTTCTTTGTAGCTTGTGGCACCTTCCTTAAATGTCTACAAGAGTGAGGAGCATTGACCGTGTGAAGTTGTTTGTTTTGTTGTTGTTATTGTGAGTTCTCGAAAAAGCCAAGTTGCATGCACCTTATGGCAGGGCTATCAGGTCAAAGGGACCACCAACTGTGTTAAAAGGGAATGAACCGGGCTTCCCTGGTGGCGCAGTGGTTGCGCGTCTGCCTGCGGGTGCAGGAGAACCGGGTTCGCGCCCCGGTCTGGGAGGATCCCACATGCCGCGGAGCG
>NC_041227.1:130155542-130215949 GCF_002837175.3 Physeter macrocephalus | reverse complement strand
GCAGGAGAACCGGGTTCGCGCCCCGGTCTGGGGGGTTGGCCCGTGCGGCGTGGCCGCTGAGCCTGCGCGTCCGGAGCCTGTGCTCCGCAGCGGGAGAGGCCGCAGCAATGAGAGGCCCGCGTACCGCAATAAAAAAAAAAAAAAAAAAAAGGGAATGAGCCGAAGCTGTAGACTATTACCTTTAAGAGTGCTCACCTGCCACAGGTAACACAAATGGAGTGATCATCACAATCATTGTGTTAAGAATGACAGTAACGTGAGGTCAGGCCCTAAGGTGAATACGGCACTTTCGGAGTGTAATTGTCTCACCCACGTGAGATAAATAAAGGCCTCCAGAGCGTAACAGAGAGAATTTCCTAAATAATAACTCAGCTGCTCTGGAAGTGTGAGCTTCTTAAAGAACCATCCCACTTACTGTTGTTGGTTTTAACACATTTGATGGAAAACAAAGATATATGTAATGGACAGAGTAAGCATTCAGATGATTTCTCATAAATGAGTGTATGATTTTCTCGTACAGAAATGTATAAACATATGCATAGTTGCGAGCACACAGGTATCTTACTTTTCCAGAGCTCTTTCTCAACTATTCCTAACACAGCAAATACAAGGTCTGAAGCATTTAAGTGCTCTGAGAAGCTAAAATAGATGTCATAAATCCATATCCTGCAGTTTTTTTATCCAAAAAGGAAACCGACCAAAACAAGGTAACTCCAAATTTAGCATATGCTCATACTATTTCAAAAGTATACATCCACTTTAAGCCCTTTCGATCATATTTATGTTTACTTTGCATATATTTTTAAACAACCTTGGTTACATAATCTCTCAGCTCAGTGCATATTAGAATCATCAAATTAGACAGAACACAGTGACAGCCTGGTAAATTCAAGGCACACTGGCAGAAGCAAAAATGAGAAGTGAAGGCTCATTGACGGAGAAGAAGGAAAAACAAGCAGAAAGGCTTAAAGAAGCTAGTCTGGGGTCATTTAATGTAGAAGACACTGTTCTTATAGTATCCTGATAGGCCCATTCTATTGCAGGTAAAAATGAAATAGCTTGTGTTTATTATAATGAGTCATTACTGAGTCTTTATTCAAAAGTCATCTTATACTCGAAAATATTGTTACTTTCATTCTTTTCATCATTTAACTGACATTTACTGAGCCTGATTTATTTACTCGGGCATGTGCAAGGCAATAAGGATATAAAGATAAAAAAAAAAAAAAAAAAAAAAGACCTGGCAGCAGACTTTGAAAAGCTCCCCCATTGGTAGGTGGAGACAAATACAGGGAAAAATATATCTGTAACAGCATGAGAGGAACAAAATATGCTATACTAGAACGATGTACAGAATGCTACAGGGGCAACCAGTTAGAGTTTGAGGATGCATACATTACATAAGGGAAAGTAATTCCCAATCAAACAAGTTTCAATTATTTAGAAAAGCCATTATGTCAGGGGTCCCCAGCCCCTGGCCACAGGCTGGTACTGGTCCATGGCCCGTTAGAAACTGGGCCGCACGGTAGGAGGTGAGCGGCGGGTGAGTGAGCGAAGCTTCATCTGTATTTACAGCCGCTCCCCATCACTCCCCATTGCTCGCACTACCGCCTGAACATCCGCCCCTCCCCTCCCCAGTCCGTGGAAAAATTGTCTTCCACTAAACTGGTCCCTGGTGCCGAAAAGGTTGGGGACCGCTGCATTATGTGATATGCTGCATTCCCAGGTCTGCCAGATCAGTGAGGCATCACTGCTGTGTGTGACAAATGGCAAATAAGTCTTGGGGACTAAATCCCATTGCTTTAGAGGAAACTGTGCAGGCAGTGGCCTGCAGGAAGGACATGCCATTCTTAGAAGCAGCTTATAATTTATAAACACAATTACACGCATATAGTCAGAGGCGGGGGCATGCCATTATGGACAAAATCTGAGTGAGGGGCAACCCTGTCTTCTGGTATGCTCTCAGCATCCTTAACACAACTACGCCAGCTATTATGTCACACGTGTTGTCTTCCATTCTAAAGACTCCCCCATAAATTCTAATCCATTTCATTCTACTCCTCAGACGTTCTCCAGATTTTCCTTTTTTCACAAATCCACTTTAGCACTTAATCAGAAGCTGCCTTATCTTGTCATTTAGTCATTTCACTTGTGCATTGTCTGTCTTTTCAATTAGAGATTGTGAATTCTTAGAGAGAAGGAACTGTTCCTCCTAGGGGTCTTCTATCTCCTATCTCACCTAGCGCACAGCTAAAGTACAAAGTAGCTACTCAACAAGTAGCTACTACCCTTTATTGAATTTATTATGGAGATGAAATCTTACCAGCGCAGTAAGTGAAATTGCCAAAGCCGTTTCCCAACAGATAAGATTACATTCAGTGGCTTAAAATACCCTAGTGGATGGCTTGTCCTCATAGCAGCAGACTGCAAACTCATCCTGTCTACATTTCAAGTCAATATAACATTTATTTATTTATGATTATTAATTATTATTATTTTTTTAATGATTATTAATTATTACTGCAAAGACTAGTAAGTGGTTCTTACTACCTAGTAGATGCAAATAACAGGAGTTTTTCATCTTTATCATTATGAAATTGGGCTGCATAGATGGTTAACATTAGACACCTGAAAATATATCTAACTGCTGGTGATCTTTACATAAATGCAAAGGGAAGATTTATGTTCCTCGTGAAACAATCTCTTCCTGCGTCACACGACCATTCACAATCTGACTGCAGATCTAGACTGTGACTAATATTTGGCTTTAATATTATAGGTGGTTACCATGGAGGGAATCAGTAAGAGCATAATTGTCACTTCCTTGGAAAAATTTAATCCATAGATGGATCCCAACGCTCAGCTGCACTGGTGTCCAAAACTAATGGGCTAATTTTTGCTAAATAAGGACTGATTCAGCCAAAAAGATATACTCTGACTAGAGAAATCTGTATCACGCATTGCTCCAAAAAAGTATATTTACCCAAGCACTGAATGTTTTGGAACACTAGAATTTTCCTAATAGGGACGTAGTGAAAAGTCTCTTTCATTAATTAAAATGCACATTTATATTTTTCTTTACAAGATGAAGCAATAGAGTTAATCAATGCTATCCTGAATTTACAAAGTTTCAGTTACTAACAAAATTTAATCCTTCATGTTTCCTTATTTAGCTAAATAATTAAGGTGAAAATTCTATTCAGATTGGGAAGCTGCTTATTAAAATAATCAACTTTTCTCTAATATTCTACTTCAACAAATAAGCCTTGCTGCATAGCGTTACATGGGAGGTCAAAGTGACATTGATGAGAAAGACGCCCCTTTGCCCAGATAAATACATATATTTATTTGCCCCCCTCCCATCAGTAAATTTATACAAACAACCATAATCTTGTAACTTTGCATTCATTTCTTTAAAGATTTTTCCTATCATATGAAACTTTCCTGGCCTGGGGTGTATTCAGTTTACTTAGAGTGGCATATTAGAGTAAAACAATTTCAATTCTAATTCCAGAGAAATGGCACCCCTTTCTGGGTGACTGGTTTTGAACTACAGCTCATTACCTGGAAATAAGAGTGTTGCCTCTCTGAATTCCTGTGGTTTGGAAAATTCTTAGCCATCTACAGATGCATAGATTGAATCATAGTAAAGAAGAGAACATCTATAGATGATGAATTTCTTCCTCTTTCCATTTAGGTTTAATATGCTTTGAAGGATTAATTGGACCTCTCCTGCCTGTTCCTTAGAAGAAATCCATGAGGAAACCCATTTCAGAGGAAGCTTATTGCAGTGCAGTGAGCTGTACCTCATCCTCCGTCCTCTGGTTATATGCAGAGTTAGCTCCTCTGTCTCCAGGCTCTTTTAGCTTTAGGCTACAGCCTGGCTTTCTATACATCCATCTCTTTTGCAGAGTTGATCCAAACGGTCTATAAATAACACTTGGCTTAACACAGGTTAAATTAGACCTCCCTGGTGTGAAGCATTATTCCCACGGAGAGGACTTTAAAAGGCAAGGCAGTCGGTACCAGGGCTCGGACTACTGTACTACCTCAGCAAATGGAATGAAACAGCAATGCGCTTGGCTATCAGAGAGACACCGCGCGCGCAACCCGTTCCAGACCCTTTGAATCTCAGCGTCTTCCTCGGTGCTAGGAAAAGTGGCCCACTTGCTAAGGCAGGATTAAGAGCGATCTGCAAAACCCAAGCGTATTTCACCAGCACCTCCTAGGGGCCGCGTGTGGGTATGAGGCTCGGAGGTGGGTCCCGGCGCAGACCCTTTCCTTGAAGTGTCAGTTTCACTCTCCCACACGCACAAATCCAGCCGGGCTGTGCCGCCCAGAATACGAGCTAGCTTGTTGAAGTAGTTTGGCGTCTCTAGGAGGCCTTTCAGAGGTTTAAAT
The DNA here is from genome assembly GCF_002837175.3 of Physeter macrocephalus. Classification (NCBI taxonomy): domain Eukaryota; kingdom Metazoa; phylum Chordata; class Mammalia; order Artiodactyla; family Physeteridae; genus Physeter; species Physeter macrocephalus. Next base: position 130,211,548 of record NC_041227.1, on the reverse strand, counting down.
AAACTGCGCGGAAGACACACTTGATCGCTTGAGGAAATGCACATTCAAAACACACACACACACACACACACACACGGATTTCAAACTTGGGGGACTCCTAAATATCCTTTAAGAGCAAAGCTGCGTTATGACACCAAAGTACTCGGACACACACACACACACACACACACACACACACACACACACGGTTCAATCTGTAACGTTCCAGGGTCCACACCCGGTTCACGCTGAAGTTGACAGAGCTTCTGAAAGGGTCTCTGGAAAGGGTCTGCACGCTCTCGCCTGGCTGCTGGGAAGGAGGGCTGGGAGGCGCTGATGCGCGGCAGCGCTGAGTGTCTGTAGGAGTCGCCGTTCCAGAGAGTTCATTACTCTTTAATTGCTCTGATTTTAGATCAGCAGAGCGTGCCGGGCGCTGGTGCAGACAGAGATTGAGGGCGGGCCCTGCGAGAGCGAGCGAGCCAGCGGTTCCCCCTTCCGAGCAGGCTAGGCGCTTTGTAAGTAATTGACCCAGAGCCGGGAGGAGGAAGAGCTTCTTCTCCCAGGCAGCTGCAACCCTCGCGCGCGTCTGAATCCCGCTGGGTTCTGCGAGCCGGTCGCCGTCCCTTCCCCCGTTTAGTTCGCGGCTCCTCAGCGTACCGCTGGCCCGGGGGTGGGTGGCGGGGGGCGGATTCAGGGGGTGTCCGAGCAGGCTAGGCGCTTTGTAAGTAATTGACCCAGAGCCGGGAGGAGGAAGAGCTTCTTCTCCCAGGCAGCTGCAACCCTCGCGCGCGTCTGAATCCCGCTGGGTTCTGCGAGCCGGTCGCCGTCCCTTCCCCCGTTTAGTTCGCGGCTCCTCAGCGTACCGCTGGCCCGGGGGTGGGTGGCGGGGGGGCGGATTCAGGGGGTGGGAGGGGGGGTGAAGGGAGAGGAAGACGCGCCCCGGCTGAAAGGCTGAAACGCAAGCCTCCCCGGCTGCCACCGCTTCTCCCGGACCCTGGCACCTCGCGAGCCTCTGGGGGCGCACGCCCCGCCCCGCCGCCACGGACGACGGAAGAGGGCAAGTGTAGGGCTGGCGGAGGGGTCGGAAGCTTTGCCCAGGGGCCAGGCTGCCAGCGGGCAGCCGCAAGAGCCCGGCCGCGGAGCTTCCCACCTGCCGCCGGCCGCGCCGGGGCGCAGCTTGCCCCTCCTTTGCGCGGCCGGACCGGCGGCCGGGGCGCGGTGGGGCGCGGGGGGGGCGGGCAGACGGGAAGGAAGCGGCGGCAGGTTCTCCCCGGCGGCAGCCCCGCGGCCGCGGGCGCAGCATCCTCCCTCCCCGCGCGGTCCCCGGGGCCAGGCGCGCTGCGATTGGCCGGCGCGGCCGGGGGCGGGGCCAGGCGGGCCGGTGGCTCGCGACGCCTCAAAAGAGCCCAGGAAAGCTCAGAGCGCCCTGGAGCCCCGGCCAGCGCGCAGCCCGCCCGGCGCCGGCAAGCTGGGTCTTGGGAATGCTGGTTCGCCCTGGCTCGCTCGCTTGTACAAACTCCTGGATCTTACATGCCTCTGTAACCCCTCACTTCCACTCCATGTCCCCATGTTCCTGCGCCGGCAACAGGTAAGGGCTGCTGTGTGTTTTCTTCCCTCCTTTCCTCTCGTTGCCTGTGCGTCCCGGGGAGTGGACTCGGGCTGCCGCCCCCGACCCTCCCCTGCCCCGCCGCCCCAGAGGTGCCCAGCTGTCACTCTGCCTTAGCGCTCACCCACGCTCCGGAGTCCCAGACCATGCCTATAGAGTTTGTGCGCGCACCAGAACACCCCCAGAGCTAAAAATACCGAGACATGCTTGGAACAGTTGAGCAACTGTAACAGATTTCTCCGCAGCATCTGTCTGTGCTCATAACTTCCAGTGCACCAGCTGTAGCGGGATACTGAGTTTGGAGACAAGGGCGAGGGAGCCTCTGTTCCATCTCGCTCTAAGGGGAAAAAAAAAAGGGAGAGCGGGTACGTCTAGAGTACTGGTCTCAGACTTTGGCAAACCTGGGGCCGCAGCGCTTGTCTGGATCCCTGGCGTCTTCCCCCCGCCACCCCCGCCCCTTTGTCATTGCTTCAAGTGTAGCTTCGAGTACCAAACCCAGCGAGCGTCTCAAAGTTGCTTTGCTGGGGCAGAGAGCGGGAGCTCGCGTTGGATTTCAGCCGGAAGACCGCAAAACTTTCACATCCTATGTCACTCTCCCTTGAGCAACTTGTTATTCTCTGTAATAATAACATTAACACCGAAATTGGAAGACGGTGTGGTTTCAGGGAAGCACAGTGGTCAAAACGACTTGATTCTGCAAAAGATTGCATCATAGCATAGAGTCATCATGACAGTTGGAAAAAAAGAATCGAGATGGGAAACGGGCAGTTTACCGTCTGTGTCTGGGTAATCCTATCAGCAGGATGGTAACTGGAATACCTGTGAATCTTGGGGATTTTCATAAGCTCAGAATTTACCTTTTCGGAAACAAGGCATTATTTGAAAACGTGTTTTGGGTATGCGAGGAGTGCCTATTGCTTTGTACCACTTGTTTTCTTTTCACGTTAATAATCGGTAGGCTGTCAGATTTCCTCTCAGTAACAACCGCTGTTGTATGTCTGCTGTATGTTACCTGTACACTTGCTAGCTTTTTCCTGCTCACTTCCAACCCTGCCCCAAGTGTTTTATTTATATTTGCCATTATCCGGAAAATTCCCCAGGCTCGGGAGTAAGAGATGTTACTTTAAGGATGGTAGGAGGGGTGAGAGCTGGGGTCAAGGTCATGTCACTTTACTTTCAGCCCCTCCCCCTCCCCCTTTGCTGGCGCTTTCTTTTATATTATTGCTCTCCATAGGAATATTTGTTCCGAGCTCTTGTGAACGTGGCGTTAAAACACACACACACACACACGCACACACACGCACACACGCGCACACACGCGCGCGCGCGCTATTTCTACTTCCTTCAGACTTTCTGGTTGTAGAACCCCTGGTTAGCTGTAGAGTCCTTGTATGACTTTTGAGTAGCATGAGAGACTGACCATGTCTTTACCTGAGCAGCCAGACTGTTTCAAGCTTTTTTCTTTTTAGTGTATATTTTTTGTTGGCCAGAGAGGTATGTTTTTCAGCATGTGCACATGTTGAGTGAGGCTACGTGCATTGTTGGGTGTAAAAGTTATAGGGCTCACGTAGACGAGTGGGTATCCCGCCTCCCCTACCGCCCCTCCCCCTCCCTTCTGTTTCCTGAGCCTCTGAGAGGTTGCTTTGCAAGCCTTGAGCTCTAATAGCCGCAGTGTGCCCAGAGCACACTCAGGCCGGGCTGTATGGCGTCAGCAGGGGAATAGCTGCTCTAGACACTCAGCCGACCTCTCTGTCATCCCAGGGCACTTTCTTTTACCATCCTTATTTCCTATCCTTCCTTAGAAACTTTCTTATTTGCTCCACGCCACGACCCTATGAGGGGACCCACTTATTCTCATTTATTCTTCATGGTCACATGTTTCTGTTCTTTTATACTCCATACTGGCAATACTTCCTTTACGGGAAAAATGAGTCGGATGCATTCATTTACGCCGTGTTGTCTCCTCGACCGTGTATATGGATCCACAGCTCTCTCTCCTTTAACATCTACCTTGAGATTGAAGCCCTGAACTATTTTTTTCCATTGCTTATGCTTCATTTTGGCTCGGCCTATAAATAGTCTTAACATGAAGAGCACCACATGTAGCCTCTCAATTTCCCAGGAATACTTTCTACCTCATTGGTTATACCCTGGGTAAAAATGACTATCTGTGTCTATTAAATTTATATCAGGCCCTTAAATATTTTAGCTGAAAATGGGGGAATTTACACATTGTTCATCAAACCCCAAGTATCAATTCTCCTGAGGTGTGCCCCTCGCGGAGGATCCCAATCACGTGATGTTTCCATCTATTCTTAATCAAATGTTTCTTAAAAACGTATCAAGAATAGAGCCCTTCAATGAAGTTACACGAAAGCCCTATTCCTAATTAAAGTACTTTCCCAGATGCTCATGAATCGGTGATTTTCAGCGTGAGAAGCGCAGGCAAGGACGTTTTCCGCTTGCTTTTGCAGCCATTCAGGCATGCGGGCAGGTTAAGAGGAAAGACATTCTTCAGAGTGGAATATTAAGGCAATTACCCTCTCACACGTCGGCAGGTTCTAGATTGTTGCTACGTCATCAGCTCCACCAGAGTCTGAATACATATCATGTGTGTGTGCACATATACACACATAAATCTGTTTTGGAGCATACCTGCTGGAAGTGACAAAAGTTTCCATTTTGCCAAAAAAAATCTTTTTTTTTCCCCCTTTCCAGGCAGAAGTGGTAGAATTTCTAAATGCTGCGCCACATATGGAAGAAATTCTGTCATTAGCAATGGAAATAAGACAATAATAGTTGCTCGATACAGGCTCTTTTCAAGAGTCTAAATGCGGAAAGCTATTCGTAGGAAGCTGGTAGTGTGTGTTTTGTGGAATTCAAACTAATGTCCTGGGGTCAAGATTTTTGGAAAGTCGTAATTCAGTCTTTAGATTTCATATGGTTGTTATGCTTTAATCTGGAAAGAGTGCAGAAATAAGTCAGAAGAAATTTGAGACTGTCTACCCATGGTCCCTAATGGTAACTCAGATGGAAGGATTGTTTTGAATCATGAAAAGGGAATTTCTTGGTGTCAGCTTATAAGATTCTGAAGTCACACAGAGCTCAAGGATACAAGCACTATTTAAATGAGGCCTCCCTCGCCCCCCTTTTTGGAAAATGCACCTGCATTCGGTGTCATGTTGTTATCTCTGTTTTTGTGTAGAAATGCTTGGCAATTTCATATGAGCCAAGTGAGCTGAAATCACCGTTTAAAAAAATTCTTTCTGTGTCCAGGATCTAGAACCCTGAGGAATAGGAGTCTTGTTTCTTTTGTCCAAGTACAAATTTCATGGGGAAGCAGACAAAACATTGAAGCAGGTGGAAGGCTGGGAAGGCACAGCAACTTCTTTTTATAAAGTAATTCAAAGGCACTTTCAAATCAGGCATCATTTAGGTGTCAAAAGCTGCCAAAATGTAACACACATTGCAATTTTCACAGATGACTAATCTTAGGAAAAATGTGTTGGGGCACATTCTTGCATAATAACTTGGATAAAAAGGGAGAAGTGAAAAGACTGTAACAAGACATTTTCAAAGACAATGCACCTTGCCTCTCTTTAAGGGGGTGCCCGAAAACAGATCAATGATTTGCCTTCTTTGTTTGCAGTTGGCTGGGCTGAACGTGGTTCTGTTAAGTGCTTAATCTGAATGTGGCTTTGGGGGGAGAAAGAAAAAGTGGAGTCCTTGTCATCGGGGCTTTGACAACTATCTGCTCCTGTCCATCTGTTGTTCATTGTGCCCCTTTAATACAGGAGAGAGATTTGGTGGTTTGAAAAGTCGAGCATCACTTTTATTTCTCAGATCTGTGCTATATTCGTTTTTTAAATTTGTATTTGGTTAACAAAACACCCTAGACTTCCTCCTAGGCTTTTGTGAGTCCAGGAAAAACTAGTTTCTTTGGAGCAAAATTGGAACGTCAAAGTCAATAGGTGGTTTTTACCTGGGCCGGGGTGGGGAGAGATGAGGCAAGAGGAGAAAAACTGAAAACTACTATTTGTTCTCATTAAGTAAAGGTGAGTGCGTTCTCCATAGGAACAGAGAGGAAGCAGCAGCCCTGGAAGTGAAAAGTCAGCTGAGGGACCCTTATGATTTACTACTGCAAAGTCATCTCTGTTTGGGAAAACGGAGACTTGGACTTCCACGAAATGAGTTCCAGCCTTATGTCAATCCGCTAAAGACCTGGTCCTTGGGCACAAAGGTGCTTACTTCCTAGCCCGTCATCACACATGACAATCCCATCTCCAGAGACTTTCAGGACTCTCATTGCTAGGCAACAGGGTCTCTCCGTATCCCCCGGAGTAAACCTGTGTCTTCAAGTCAGAATCACTTGCGCTAACAGAGGTGTTATCAGGCGTTTCTTCCTAGTGGCTGCTTTCGGTGTGTGAAGTGACAGAATAAGCCCAAACAGTCTCCAGAAAGTGGGATCCCTTTCAGATGATTAGAAGGGCTGTCTGCTCAGTTTTATCTTTTAAACAAAATAGTCGGTGCTTTTGGATTTCAGCTTGTCATCAAGGGCTCTCATATTCTCTCGACATGCACCTGCTGTTCAATTAGTATTAACATTCTGCGTTCATGCGAAATGCTCTCTCGACATGTCCGCGTTCGTAAAGCTTCCTGACAAACCTTGGAGTTAGAAAGTCTTTCTTCTCCCTAATCACCTGGGACCCCAGCAAGTAGCGAAGGCAAAGGAAGAGAATAAGAGGAGAGAGGTAGCTCTGTAAGGTAGAATAGTCCAGATTGCTGGCAAAAAATAGGGGAGGGGAGACCTGAGATTTCAGTTGAAAGACTGTCACAAACAACTGACTCTTCTGTGTTTAATGACCTCATGCTTCTAAATAATATAAGAAAATATTTTCTTTTCTGTCTACTTCTCTGGGGCTACAAGGAAACGAAAAACCCAGTAATTCAACGTAGAGGACATTTATCTATATCGGACCCTGTGTCTGGCTAGGAAATGTTGCCTTAGGGAGTAGACGTCATTTTTCCATGACTTCTTTTGTAACGAACCATCTCTCTCTCTCTTTCTCTCTCTCTCTCTCTCTCCATCTCTCTCTCTCTTTCTCTCTCTCTCTCTCTCTCTCTCTCTCTCTCTCTTTCTCTCTCTCTCTCTCTCTCTCTTTTGGTAGGACCTGTTCTCTGGATGTCAGCTGAGTTACTAAGGTGACTCTGCACGCCAGGAGAGAGACCTTGGTAGAAAGCACCTCAAGGCTCTTGGAGACCCCCGTCTCTCCTTCTTTTCTGTGTGTGTGGGTCTTCACTGAACATTCAAACCTGTTTCTCCAAAGGGTTTTGCAAAAACTCAGACTGTTTTCCAAAGCAGAAGCGCTGGCGTCCACAGCAGAAGTGATGGGCAGTGTGCGCGCCAACCGCTACAGCATCGTCTCTTCGGAGGAGGACGGCCTGAAGCTGGCCACCCTGGCGGTGGCCAACGGCTTTGGGAACGGGAAGAGTAAAGTGCACACTCGCCAGCAGTGCCGGAGCCGCTTTGTGAAGAAGGACGGCCACTGCAACGTGCAGTTCGTCAACGTGGGCGAGAAGGGCCAGCGGTACCTGGCGGACATCTTCACCACGTGTGTGGACATCCGCTGGCGGTGGATGCTGGTAATCTTCTGCCTGGCTTTCGTTCTCTCCTGGCTGTTTTTCGGCTGCGTGTTTTGGTTGATAGCGCTGCTCCACGGGGACCTGGACGCGTCCAAGGAGAGCAAAGCGTGCGTGTCCGAGGTCAACAGCTTCACGGCCGCTTTCCTCTTCTCCATCGAGACGCAGACCACCATAGGCTACGGCTTCCGCTGCGTCACAGACGAGTGCCCCGTGGCCGTTTTCATGGTGGTCTTCCAGTCCATCGTGGGCTGCATCATCGACGCCTTTATCATCGGCGCGGTCATGGCCAAGATGGCCAAGCCCAAGAAGAGAAACGAGACCCTGGTCTTCAGCCACAATGCCGTGATCGCCATGAGGGACGGCAAGCTCTGTCTGATGTGGCGGGTGGGCAACCTTCGGAAGAGCCACCTGGTGGAAGCTCACGTGCGAGCACAGCTCCTCAAATCCCGGATCACTTCCGAAGGGGAGTACATCCCCCTGGATCAAATAGACATCAACGTCGGCTTTGACAGCGGCATCGACCGCATATTTCTGGTGTCCCCCATCACCATCGTCCACGAGATAGACGAGGACAGCCCCTTATACGATCTGAGCAAACAGGACATCGACAACGCGGACTTCGAGATCGTGGTGATCCTCGAAGGCATGGTGGAAGCCACGGCCATGACCACGCAGTGCCGGAGCTCGTACCTGGCCAACGAAATCCTCTGGGGCCACCGCTACGAGCCCGTCCTCTTCGAGGAGAAGCACTACTACAAGGTGGACTATTCGAGGTTCCACAAGACTTACGAAGTACCCAACACTCCCCTTTGTAGTGCCAGGGACTTAGCAGAGAAGAAATACATCCTCTCCAACGCTAACTCCTTTTGCTATGAAAATGAGGTTGCCCTCACAAGCAAAGAGGAAGAAGACAGTGAAAACGGGGTCCCAGAGAGCACGAGTACGGACACGCCCCCTGACCTAGACCTTCACAACCAGGCAAGTGTACCCCTAGAGCCCAGGCCCTTACGGCGAGAGTCAGAGATATAACTCATTCCTCCTTGGGAATAGTTACCTTGAAACGCAGTCTGTTGGTCAAAGGCCCAAAGCAGTTACACAGACGACGGTACTGGTGAAGAGGTGGTTTGAGACAAGTGACCGCGAGGGACTGAGGCTAGCACGATGCTTTCAGAGAAAAGACTGTAGGCTCAGAGATGAACCGAAAGCACTAAACATGCCCGCCCCCCGTGACCCGATGGCACATAACACGTTGTAGAATAAGTTATGGGGTGTTTACGTCTTGTCTTGTGTTTTCATACCAAACTTGAACTTGCAGGCAAGCCTTGGTTGGTTGGGTATTTTGACGTCTCCAGAATGCTTCTCTTTAGGGAACAAGAATGTTTTTAAATGGCATCACATTTTTAAATGTTTTCAAGGCAAGACTCTGCCTTAACTTTTGAAAAGCTGCTATAACTACACGAGCACACGTTGTACTGTTGCAGTGTAGTTTCTCTTGTGTGTAATTTAAAAAGTCAGTGTTGAACTTTCTTGAGAGCTTATGATAGGCGCTTCAAAGTGGCAAGTATTTGGCTGTTAGTTGCCAAAACGAGAGCCTGATTTTTTTGAGGCCAGTAATTTGTTTGCTAGAATTGATTTCTCTCTCTCTCTCTCTCTCTCTCTCTCTCTCTCTCTCTCTCTCTCTGTGTGTGTGTGTCTCTCTGTCAATCTCTTTCCGGTTACATAAGGGCATTATGTAACACTAGCCAAATGGTAGCCTCTGGGTTGTTGTTATTGTTTTGTTTTTTTTTTTTCTCCATGATGTTAATGGGTGATCTCAAATTTTAAGTTAGACTACCTAAAGTAAATACCAAAGATAATGCACATTTTTGCACAGTGGAGCTTATACTAAAAGGAGAGAAAGCCCCACGGCTGCCTTGAAATCAAGAGACAATAACTTTGAACCTCAGCAAGACCTTGAACTGCCCTCTCCTTTTGCACCTTATTCAGAAAACAGAACATCACACACACAGTCGAGTAAGTGCCGTGCTTTACATTTCTGTTCCTTCATGTAACTTTCACGTTATAGGAGGAAGAAGACAGGGGAAGAAGAATTCACACACACACGATAGAAACATCTTTTCTTTCCTTCGAGGTGGTGCCAGCCAGGTGAACGCATACGACGTTGAGAGACGGTGATGTGCCCTTAGATTTTTTTCTGGGTTTTTCCATTTTTTTGCACATTCCAAAATTTATTCCAGAAGACAAGACCTGGGTTGAAATGAGTCACCATCCTTGACGCTGAGCCATCCAACTTGAAAGATCAATAGGTTTATACCCCTGCGGCTGAATTCCTTGCCCTGACAGCTGGTACATCTGCAGCTTGACTTCATCTTCCAAAAGATGCCATGCCTGGCCTCTAGGCTGGCTCTTACGATCAGGCTGTCTGGACTGAGTCCTACAGCATCCGAGGGGGCTGTGAATGCCCAAGTGGGAAGGTGGGAAGATGCAGAAGAGCCATTTTGATGTAGCTCATCAGCTCAAGTATTCAGGAGGGAGGGGAACATTGCTTTTTTTTTTTTTTTTTTTTTTTTCCTAATGGTACAGAGTAGGAATGAAAATGTCTCAGTAATTTAGGGTCAACAAGAGCCATAAAAATTCTAACAGAATCACAAGTAAAGGAGACAATGATCTACAAGGGTCCTTTTCCCCTTGATGGATGCACACTCATGATTGAATCTGAGCTGATCCCTTTCGCCCGTGGAGCCCTAGAGCAGGCTACTTAGGGCACATTGTTTTCCAGAAGCCTCTCCTGCCTGGCTGCCTGACTTGCTAGAAACATTTTGTTTTGTTTTGTTTTCCGCTCTAGCTCAACATAATGGAACTCTCTTTTGGTTTAAAGTTCCTTATTTGTGAATTCTGGGGTTGCTGACTTTTCATTTTAATTGGCGTCTCAAAATCAACTCTCTTACGGTATTATATCCCTGTATGCCATTAAAAAACAGCTTGTTCTAGAATCCTGTATTTTGTAAACTGTTGTCTGTGATGGTCTCTGGTTCTTGAACAGCCATATCTGAATGCGGTGCCTGCAATAATCGGACAGTCTCTGCCGTTCTCAGCCTTCAGAGTCGATGGGTTTGAACACTGTGGAGTTATTTTCACTGAAACCAAGTTAGAGGTATTAAGCAAGTGGGTGTTATTTTAAGTCCAAACTTAAAGGCAGATTAGGGAAGTTGTTTAGAGAGTCGGAGGGATTGCGGGGACACAGAATTTACATTCCTCTGTAAATGGCAAATGTTCGGCCATTGACAGAGGATGTTGACGGTTTCAGCTGCTGCTATTTCGATATTTTTGCAAAGGAAAATAATCAAACCAAAGAGTATTCAGTGGTCTGTAAATTAAATGAAGATTCAGTGGAGAATGGGGGTGACCACAGAAAAGGCACCTTCCCATCACACAGCTCTGCCACTTAAAAAGACTTGAGATATTTGAAAGGGGGTGGGTAGGGGGCAAGAATGAGGGAGGGAACTCTTGCAACTTCTTTCTGAAAAAGAGAAAAAAAAATCTAAAATTTCTGGTGCACAGGTTTGTTTGTTTTTTTTTTTTCAAGAAAATTTTGCAGAAGCTATGTTTTTAAAGTGTACATTTTATAAAGTTTATCAGATATTTTCATATTTAAAGCCAAATGTAAATAGAAGTCTGTAAAGGGAAAAAAATTGCCATAGAAAGTATAATTTCAGTGCAGCAATCTCTGAGAGCTAGTACCTATATGCTACCGGTTAGCATGGTTTTAGCAAATATTTACCAGCCTTATAAGGTTCGTGTTGCTATGTTCTTCTGTTATTTATTTCAGCATGGACTGTTGATTTGAAAGCTTTTTCTAGTTATTAGTATTTTCACAGTTACAAGCTTTAAATGGCAATTTTTTTTTTTTTTTTTTTTGTCAAGAGCCAAGACACAGGTAATGCACAACGGTTTTGGTTTTGGTTTTGTTTTGTTTTGTTTTTTTTGCTGCATTTTACCTTCAAAACATTTGTCATTGACTGGGTTTCCTTCATTAGTGCACACATGTCATTAGAATGCAGGTTGAAGAGACTCACTGTGAATATCTGGGGTCTGTTCCGGGATCTGTGTTGGCGTCTCCGTGACAAGCAAACCCCCACTGAATTTACTTAGGAATTATTCCCTTTTAAAGAATTTTTGCCCATATCTGGATGGGCATTATATTTTTGGGAGGAGGACCAGATTCCTGGTTATCCTATTTTTAAAGAAAAGGTAGACAAAGTGAATTCTATTTTGATTATTGAGAAAGGAATAGTTTTCTATCCCTCTAAGAGTATACTTGAATCAGACATTTTAAGGATGTCACCCATAACTCTGAAACCATTTCCAAATTCCTGGTGAAAGTTCGTTTTATCTTTTTTTTTTTCAATTCTGTCAATGCATTATTTCTTCCCTTCACTTCCTTTCTTCCCTGTCAACTCCCACCTCAAACCTTGATGTTTATTCAGTGAGTTCTGTCCCCTAAATCATGTCCCTCTTACAGAAAACAAATGTTGGTTCATATTTGATGATAAGCCACTCAGTAAAGGTAAAATCTTGTTCTGAGAAACAGAGTGAGTGTTTTTTCACTCTGTGTCCAATAATGTTAAGGTAAAAAAAAAGAAAAAAAAAAAAAAAGCGTTGCCTAGTCACTCACTCCCAACTAGAATCCCTTTTCTAGTTATGTTGGGTTTCAGCTCTGGGCTGCGGTGAATTGAACAATCCCGGCCTTTGACAATCGTGAGAGTTATTATTTTCCCGTTTGCTGTCTTTTTGTATCTAAAGTCTTCCTAATGTACTGCACAAACCATGGATTGTACATATTTTTATATATTATGTCTTATTTTATTATTTCTAAATAAAAAATAAAAAATTGAAAACAAATCAGTGCAAGAATCTTTGGGCTTCCTGTATGGTTACTGTAGCATCCCTGAGACAGAAAGCAAAGGTTCCCAAACAAGAGGGCATAAACCCTGATAGTTTGGATAAATAGAGCCGTAGAAATCACCGAAACAGGTGGGAGGTGGCAGATTACTTTAATCCAGGTAAGAGGAAGTCAAGCTCATCTTTTGTTTTTGGACAGAATGGCCTAGATAGAAAAGACCGAGAAACAAGCAAACAAAACTAACAAAACGTGTAAGGTTTAGATTTTGAGTCTCTATGTAACGACAGAAGTTGCTCTTTATTGAGCCTAACTGGGTAGGGTTCTGGCTTTCGATTATTTCATTCCCCTGAAACCAAATCAGGTTATTATAGTCTCGTGTAATAGATCAGAGTTGGCAAATATGTCCCCTAAAAGGCCAGATAGTAAATATTTTTGGCTTTGTGGAACAGTCTTTGTCAGAACTATGCACCTCTGCCCTGGTACTACAAAAGCAGCCACGGAGAATACAAAAACAAATGGTGCGGCTGTCTGTCAATAAAACTTTACTTATACAAACAGCTGGTGGGCCAGATTTGGCACATGGTCTATAATGTATTGACCTCTGTTATACAGGAAGAAACTGAGGCTGGATTTTAAAGCTAATAAATCATCGAGCGGGTATTCAAATTCAGGTTTTATGAGCTTCTAAATTTAGCTTAATCCACTAAGCTATAGAGCGTATCAGGGCACCAAGGTACCAAGGATCTGTGGTCTCAGAGAAAATGTCAGTTCCTCTGGCAAATTTCAAATAGCTTAACTGTTTTCCACCATTGGAAACACTGAGGAAAATCCCCATCCTGAAATATGGGTTGCTCCTTAATACTTTTCCTTTAACAAATATTTTGCTTTTAATGAAGCCCTTACTATGTTTCGAAGATGGTTCTACATTCTTTATGAGTATTGAATAATTTAATCTTAAGAGCAACCCTATGGAGTGTGCGTGATTATTATCCCTATTTAAGAAATGAGGGGACTTCCCTGGCGGTCCAGTGGTTAGGACTCTGCTACCACTGCAGAGGGCCCGGGTTTGATCCCTGGTTGGGGAACTAAGATCCCACAAGCCATGCGGTGCGGCCAAAGAAAAACAAAAACAGGAAATGAGGTCACTGAGGCCCAGAGGTTGAGTATCTCGCGTAAGCACACACAGCTAGTAAGTGTTAGAGCTGAGCTTTAAACGGAGGCCATATAATTTGCAGCAACATGGATGGACCTAGAGATGATCACACTGAGTGAAGCAAGCCAGACAGAGAGAGACAAGCACCATAGGATATCGTTTATAGGTGGAATCTAAAATATGACACAAATGAACTTATCTATGAAACACAAACAGACTCACGGACATAGAGAACAGACTGGTGGTTGCCAAGGGGGGAGGTGGGGAGGGGATGGAGTGGGAGTTTGGGGTCAGCAGGTGCAAACTCTTGTACACAGGATGGAGAAACAACAAGGTCCTACTATATAGCACAGGGAACTGTGTTCAGTCTCCTGAGATAAACCATAATGGAAAAGAATATGAAAAAGAATGTGTACATATGTATAACTGAATCACCTTGCTGTACAGCAGAAATTAACACAACATTGTAAACCACCTATATTTCAATTTAAAAAATAAACGGAGGCCATTTAGCACTGGGCTGAGCTTTTTATCATTGTTCTACGCTTTCCATTCGGAGGCATTCTTGGGAAAAGTTTCATCATTTCGTTTCAGGCCTCTCTGCTTCTCAGTTTTCATTCTCCTCGGTGATGAAAATGTATTCTTTTTCTCCGCATAGGATACTATACATGAGCACAGTGTCCCCACCTCCTTCATAACCTGCTCTACAATTGCTCCCTTGATTCCTGAGGAGAGAGGACAACTCACAAAGGTAGATTAATTACAAATAAGCATCGGTTGTGGGATTTAGGTAAATTTCAAACTTCAGACTAATTTCAGTTAACTAGGAATTGCTGAGGCCCGTCCCGAGGTGAAACCACAAAGCCCTGTTACTAACCAAATGGCAGGCACCTTACCACATCGCACACTTCTGCTTTCCTCCAGCTGTGGGCCACCAAAGGTGTAACATGATCCGCTTGGTGATTGGTCCCATTAAAGAAGATGGGAGGGAGACGCAAGAGGGAAGAGATATGGGAACATATGTATATGTATAACTGATTCACTTTGTTGTGAAGCAGAAACTAACGCACCATTGTAAAGCAATTAGACTCCAATAAAGATGTTAAAAAAAAAAAAAAAGATACAGGATGGTAACTCCAGCCAACAAGTTGAGTGCTATATGAGTCCCACCTCTACTTTTAAAAAAAGAAAATTAAATATGTGTACAAAAAGAAAAGGCGAGGGTGGAATTTCAGAGTTTTTCTGCTTAGGCCTTCTTTTCAGTGAAAGCCAAGCAAGGCCTCCCAACTCCAGCCTCTTTAAGCAACAGCCTCCAGATAATACTCACAAAGAAGAAAACCTGTTTCTCTCTAGAAATTTCCATATTAAAGCTCGAAACACTGACTGCATCAATCAGATTTGCTTTCCCAAATTAAAAGAAACAAAAGAAACGAAAAAAAAGAGAAAGCCTAGCTTTATGCATTTTGAGTGAAGTAAAGAACCAAGTCGATAATTAGCGTATTTCAAGAAGCCAGAATCTTTTTTTTTTTTCTTCAAAATAGTTTAGATCATGGAGCCTAGTGACCTGATGATTTGAGCCACTATATGAGGTTTGTTATAACGACTTAAACATTTTTATATAATTATAAGGTGATATCTACAAAGCATGGGTGAATAAAACTATCACAGTACCTGGCTCTGGAATAGGTTGACCAGCTGTCCTGGTCTGTTTGGGACACAGGGTTTCCCCAGGATGCAAGACGGGCAGTCCTAGAACTGGAAAAGTCAGTCATCTGCTTTGGAGGCTAGAGGAGTAGAAGTGTTGGGGAAGTGAAGAGAGGGACAGTTAAGAAGAATCTGGAAGGGAGGAGTTTAGAGAAGAAGGTGAGCCAGACTCAGCACAAGCGTTACTAAATAGTAAGAATAAAAATGACGGATAATTACACATAAGTGGTTCTCTTCGAATAACTGAAATTTGTTGCCTCGAGGGCATTCATTGTTTTGGAGGAATGGTTGGCTAAAATATTATACAATTCTCTGCCTCATTCAGAAAATAGTGTGTATTATTTAATGTTTCCTTATGTAGTTCAAGCTACTAGGTGCATCTCTTCCTGGTGGGGTGTGCTTTGAAGTCTGCCCATTAAACAATCAGCTGCTATTTTGTCCTTAGCACCATTTAGGTTCTTGCTTCTCTCTGCTGTTTTGAGGAAGTCAGATAACCCATTATAAAGACGATATGACTGGGCTTCCCTGGTGGCGCAGTGGTGGAGAGTCCGCCTGCCGATGCAGGGGACGCGGGTTCGTGCCCCGGTCCGGGAGGATCCCGCGTGCCGCGGAGCGGCTGGGCCCGTGGGCCGTGGCCGCTGAGCCTGCGCGACCGGAGACTGTGCGTCCGGAACCTGCGCTCCACAACGGGAGAGGCCACGACAGTGAGAGGCCCGCGTACCGCAAAACAAAAACAAAAACAAAAAACTTTCTGTATGGATTTTTGTCTTCAATAGGACACAGTTTGGAAAAAGGGTGGTACCATTGTATATTCATTTTGTCTTAAAACTGAGTTTTATATACAAAAAGTTTCTGTGTAATTATAAGTACCAGTTGTTGAATACGTATGACTTATTAGGCACTGCACAGAGATCTTCACTTGTTTAAATATTTTTACAGGGGTGTGACCATGGATTCAAATATTTCTGCAACACCTTACTGGGAATCATTTGAGGTGGTTTTGTAAAAAATTTGCCCCCTAGGATGCTGTTCTTTTACTTCTTCCTGCTAAATGACCTCTCTGACCCAGACACTGCTTAGATTAGGTCTGTGAAATTATCCTTGCCTTTGGGCAAGTATCTGGGTTCCCTGCTATACAACAAACAAA
Organism: Physeter macrocephalus; assembly: GCF_002837175.3. NCBI lineage: Eukaryota > Metazoa > Chordata > Mammalia > Artiodactyla > Physeteridae > Physeter > Physeter macrocephalus. The sequence goes on along the minus strand of NC_041227.1, from coordinate 130,195,413 downwards.
TGAATCAAATCTCACACTGTGTCGTTTTATTATTTGGCTTTTGTTTTTCAAATTTTTGCTAAAACGCTTATATGTCTGAAGTACCAGTTAAGCAACCTTTTATTTGATCCTGCAAACGAAGACAGCATGTTTCACTAAATAGCATCTAGGAGTTAAAATACATGAACAGCTGCATTAGGCACTTAGACCCATGGAAACAGATTATTTACCGATAGAGACATTTCAAAGGCAAGTGTGGACACATCCCTGACAACACTCGGCAAAGCACCCTCAGATGGCAACCATTCATACAAAAACTAAGGAGAGGGGCTTCCCTGGTGGCGCAGTGGTTGGGAATCCGCCTGCCAAGGCAGGGGACACAGGTTCGAGCCCTGGTCCGGGAAGATCCCACACGCCGCGGAGCAACGAAGCCCGTGCGCCACAACTACTGAGCCTGCGCTCCAGAGCCCGCGAGCCACAACCACTGAGACCGCGAGCCACAACTACTGAAGCCCGCGCGCCTAGAGCCCGTGCTCCGCCACAAGAGAAGCCACCACAATGAGAAGCCCTCGCACTGCAAGGAAGAGTAGCCCCTGCTTGCCACAACCAGAGAAAGCCCGCACGCAGCAACAGAGACCCAACACAGCCAAAAAATAAAAATAAAAAATAAATAAATTTATTTTAAAGAACACAAAACTAAGGAAAGTGGATCCTCCGTGCCAGAGGTTTTCTTCAGTCCTGCCATGAGCTCTTGGTGGTCAGAGGTCTCCTCCCTTCCTTTGCAGGCTCCGCTGAAAGTTACAGCCTACATCACTTGGGCACATCCAGTCAATGAGGCAGCTGAAGAAGATGCCCCAGGGTTGCCATAGAAACGGAAAGAAGCATCGAAGCACCTTCTCCTGCATACTCCTTAATTTAATCTGAGTGACTTTATTCAAGAACCAAAAATAAAACGTGCACCAGGATGTAATTATATAAAAAGCTGTGTTGGATGATAAATACAGTATGTACTTTTGCCTTGGTGTACAGCTCTCTTCTCCCTTCTATTCTGAAACATTTGAACTTTTCCAGCAGGAGTCTTCCTGTAAGGTTTAACTGAAGCGAGGCCCAGATTTACCAAGATAAGGCAGTGAGCCTTATCTTGGGAAATTCTACCTTGCCCCGGCTCATACGTGTTATATGAATGTAGAGTCTCCTAAAACAAGGTCCACTTCCAGGGTCTCTGCTCATATTGGACCATCTAAGCTCACTGGCACCAACTGAGATTGCTCTGCCTTCAGGCGTTCACCAGTCTTAAACATTCTATAGGTTTACGATCATTTTCTAGGAGAATGCCAAAACAGCAATTAGTGGAGAAGGCTAACCAAAAAATTAAAAAAAAAAAAAATCCCGTTGCTACTTGCAATAAACAAGCTGCTTTCACAACAGAGAGGTGAGGGACGGAGATGCAAAGACCTCAGCAGTGGTCCTATTGCAATACTCACCTGGGAGAAAGGGGTCAGGATGTAAAGAGTCTGCCCCCATTAGAAGTTTACACCTTCTCATGGACCGATGGATTACGTTGGCGAGAAGAAGAACTTACCTCTTCTTCCCACCGACCTTAAGTGAAATAAGGCAGTCCTGAACCTGCACCTTGGCATGATTTTAAAAGGGCTTAGGTTGCTATTTCCTGCTAGTGATTTGCATGAAGCTCTGTCCAATATAGGATTTACTTAAGAAGGAAAATGCAAAGGTACAAGGTGTGTCTGCTGAGCAAGAATATACAACCCTATTTGTTGTAAAAAAAAAAAAAAAAAAAAAAATGTGCTGGTCCAGATAGTACCATTTGTAAAACTAGACTGGCCATATTGTTTAAATGCATATGAAAGCCTGCAACACGCTTGCAAAAAAAAAAAGAAAAGAGAAAGAAAGAAGAAAAGGAACTGGAGAATTTCCTTGAACACCTACCTAAGCTTGGAAATTTTTACTTTAATGAATCTAGAATTTCCAGACCTTTGTACCTAGACACACGGAACAACCACTCAGAGGAGGTTATTACTCTGTCCATATTAGTGACACAGAGGAGTTGATTTCTTGTAGGTTGATGTGGAGAAAACAAAAACAAAAACAAAAACAAACAACATCAACAGCCGAAACCCCCAGAAAAAAATCCACCTGAACTCAGAGCCATGCAGATATTTAAAGCTGTGTTTGAGGAACTTCAAATGTATGTTCACATATATATATATATATGTATATATTGTTCACATATTTATTTTCCTTAAAGAAACTTGCAATTCTAAGAAATTCTTTAAGGAACCACCTATAAGTTTCGTGCAACAGATTTGATTTCTCCCTTTTCTTTTTATTTCTGTGTAAGACGCCTTTAACCCCACTTAGTGAAATATTATTTGCAACCTGAGTCATCTTCTGCAGAGAAATGGCTGCAGAAAGTTGCCTTTCTAAGGACTTAAGACTTTTGAGCCTTAGTTTGCTCACTGGAAAATAAGAATAAAAACAGAATTTTGTGAGATTTAAAGGGAGAGGGTTTTTGTAAAAGTGCTTCATAAATTATAAAGTACTATACATATATTAGTTTTATACTTGTAGTAGCAGTTTTTCATTTTCTCATATAGATAGTTTTTACTCCAAATTCAAGACATTTAAGTGCACCCAGAAAGAAGGGAGCTTGTCGCATTTGGGAAACATTCACCAAGCATCAAGCACCTAGAACTATGATGGGTGTTGAAGGTCCAGAGGTACTCTTTTCAAAGAGCTTACAGTGGCATGAAGGAAATGAGAACAATTACAGTAATCTAATTTTATATTTCTATATTTGTGCTCTGACTTTGGCAATCGAAGCAAAAGACCTCCAGTGCAGTGTCTGTGCAAGAAATGCAAGCATGCTCTTTTCCACTCTTGCTGAGCAAATCCATCCTATTACCTGTCATGTTATATTATATGCATTAAATGCCAAGGTGGTTTTCTTTTTTTCTTGCACTGGAGTTTGTAAGGTGGCACTTACGCACCTGGAGCCTGGTGCTACGTGAAGGGAGGTTGTTATTCTTGGCAAAATGCCAAACCTATCAGATTACAGAATCGATCTCCTTTATCTTGGGGCACTGGACTCTTTTAAGGACACAAGAGGGATAGGATTTCACAGCTCGTTTGGACACGCTGGTCGTTTCTTATTCTCATTTTTTCCGGGAGAAGAGTGTAGTCTCCTGGCACACCTCCTAGTCGGGGCCATGCCTGAACAAGAAATGCATTAGGTGTCCCAGATGCCTTCAGCTGAACAAAATGGCTTTATTGCCCCCCAAACACAACTGCTTTCCAAGTGCAAAAGGTTGGCTCTTCCTGGACCTTCCAGCCAAACAAAAGCAGCCTTGCTCTTTGGCAGAAGTTTGGTAATATTTCTATCAGGGTTGGTCGTAGAAGAAAACCTCCTCTGTTAACCTTGGAGCCCAAACTGATTTCCCCTCGTTGGACTCCGAAGGATTCCTTCCCTATCACTTCCTTGCAGATATATGTAGATTTTTTCTTCACCATCTTCATCACTTCATTTTGCAGGTCAAATCTTTACCAAATTTTCAAGTCACCGAAAGCTTTCTGGAAAATGTGCTAAAATGAAGCATCTATTTTCTTTTCGACAAATTCCTTTTAAAAAGAAAGCCAGGGCTTCCCTGGTGGCGCAGTGGTTGGGGGCCCGCCTGCCGATGCGGGGGACGCGGGTTCGTGCCCCGGTCCGGGAGGATCCCGCGTGCCGCGGAGCGGCTGGGCCCGTGAGCCGTGGCCGCTGAGCCTGCGCGTCCGGAGCCTGTGCCCCGCAACGGGAGGGGCCACAACAGAGGGAGGCCCGCGTACCGCAAAAAAAAAAAAAAAAAAAGTTTCTGAGTACTTTGTGATAACCCAAAGGTTATCAAAAAGAGTCTTTAAAAATGTCCAGCTGGATATTTGTTTTGTTGTGTGTGTTTTCGTGTGTGTGTGTGTGTGTGTGTGTGTAAGGAGCCTATCTCATTCCTTTTGTTTTTAATATATAATTTTATTGAACTGTGGTCAGAAAACATAATATATTATTTTCTTTACAACATAATGGCCATTTTTTTATGAATATGCCATGACTGTGATAAAAGTATATTTGCCCTTTGTTAGGTACAAAGTCTATATGTTTCTATAACTTATATAATGATAACATATAAGTCTACATGTTAGCATTATATAATTCAAATATTCAATACCCTTAAATATTTTTTGTCTGTTTAATCTCTTGACTACTGAACTAAGTCTGCTTAAATCTCTACCATAATGGTGGAATAGTCCATTTCTATTTGTCTTTAAAAGTGACAAAAGGTCCAACCAAAGACCATTTTTCTTGGAAAACCAAAATGTAGGTGCATGAGCTGGCCCAGGAAAAAACTCTCCACTTGTCTTTAAGGGCACTTGCTTCCTGTATATCTCAAAGGTATATTAAGTTATGATATATTAATATATTGATATAAGATATATTGTTATATGATATATCACTATGATAATACTGATATATTGCTCATGGTAATGGTTGTTAAATCTTATCGGCAAATTGTAACTTTATCAAATAAAATAATTATCTTTTTGTCTTGAATTTTTTTTTTGTCAGACATTAATGTGGTAATGCTGTTTTAAGGTTTTGTTTTGTTTTGGTATTTACCCAGTATATCTTTATTTTTCACCCTTTATTCTCTATCTTTTTATGTCTGATTATTTTCACATGTCTGATTTTTATAACAAATTTGAGGAGAACATCTATGACTATTATATTATGAATAATCACGTTTTCTATTTTCCTTGCCCCTTCTCTTTCTTCTCTGTCCATTAATATATTAATGTATTTGTCTTTGTTTCTTCTTCTATTGGCTTTTGTATGTATGTTCTATTTCTTAATTTTAGTGGATGTCATTATATGTTTAAGCACTGTATTTAAACAAATCTTTCTGAAAATGCCTAGAACTTGTTTGCATTTTCATCCATTTTTTTTTTCCGCTAAGACAGATATGCCTATGCTTAGCATTTCTGCACCCTACAGTACATGATAAAAATCAGAGCTGAATGAATTTTAGTGGGTTTTTATTTTAAATGTGATGCAAATTCATTATGCTCCTAAATTAAGATGAAACAGACACTACGGTGATTCAAGTGGAATAAAGATTTTTACTACATCAACAAAGGAATCTGCGTTAAGTTGTAAATTCCAGGAAGTAGGTCAGGCTGTTCATTTGATATTGAACACAGCCGCCTTTCCCAGTCTGGTCTCGCGAATCCACATCAGCTTACCTCTCACCCAACATTGTCCGTGGAAAAGGACCCCTCTGAATGTAAGCGGGTCCTCGGAGGCATTCTGATGCACTGGAGCTTGAGATTGCCTGCACGAGACAAGCATAGAGAGAAGGCCCTCACCCCAGAATGTCTAAGTAGCAGGCTTGAGAAGGGGCCCCAGAATTTGCATTTCTAATAAGTTCCCAAGTGGTGCACAAGACACCGACCCATGGAACCCACGTGAGGAACAAATGGTCTAGTACAATAGCTCTGAACAGGAGCCCTGGAAACTTATCTTGACTGTAACAGGCTAGATCTACCACCCCGGGAAAGCCATTTTCTCCTCCCAGATTCCAGGTTCCTCAAGTAAAAAGGAAGAGGAAGGTGCAGGTGGTTCTGAGGGTCCAGCTCACTCTGGTTTGTTTGTTTTTTCTCTCTGTAAAGAGGCTGTGGTTTATTTTCTATCACATTTGATAAAAGAGAGCATCGCATTATTGTATTCATCAGTGAGTTTGAGATAATTACGTGAAGATTTTTTTCTTTTAGTATTTAGACACCAGTAAAAAATTCATACAAAAAGATACAATAGATTTGCTAGAGGCAAAAAAGAAGGGAAGTAAAATTCAAACAGAATAGAGAGTAGCTTATATAAAGCGTGCTGTTAATATTTATATGTTTGTATAATGGGCCCAAAATTTGCTTCTGTGAATATTTTTAGCAGTCAAGTTGAAGGAAAATGGTCAAAATAAGGTAAATGGTTTAGGAAATACGGCAAGTGCTGCGGTGATCCAAAGACAAAGGAAAAGACTTCTATTCAGGAAGGCTGGTTAAAACAGAGAGGACGATGGTACCGGGGAGCTTTGGAGATAAACCTGAAATGATGGGTATGGTTTGAAGGGATAAAGGTGGCAGGCAGGACGTTGCAAGCAGAGCACCCACTGCAAACACACGTATAAACATGGGAGACCTAAGGCATATCTTAAGAACCTCAAGACAGCCATCTTGTCTAGGGCAGGAAGTTTGCTACACCAGAACTTTTGACAATGTCTAGAGGTCTTTTCAGTTGCTGCAGTTGTGGGGCTGGGTGCTATCAGCATCTAGACAGATATGCTGCTAAACATTCTACAGTGCACAGCACAGGCCCCCGCGAAGAACAAGTATTCAGTCCAATATGTCAGTGGAGCTGCTGTTGAGAAGCCCTCGTCTAGGGGGTAGCTACTTTGTGACGATAATGAGGAATACAATTGGAAAGTAGCTTAAGGACTTTAAATGATTTTTCTTGAAATAGAAGGTTGTGAGCAACCACTGAAGTCTTGTGAATAAGGGAATGATGTCGCTCTTTAAGAAGCTAAAATGATGGGCTTTTTAGGAAGATGACGGGCCCAATGCATACAGGTGACTGGAAGAGTAGGAGATGGAGATGGAGCTTGGTAGACTAATTAAGCACCTATGGCTCAATATTTCAGGTGAGAGGTCATAAGTACTTGGACTTGAGAGTGGAAAGGAAGGGACTGTCTCCAGAGATGATTCAGAAAAGGGATGTACATGACTTGGCAACTGTTTAAATCACGGTGGAGGAGAAGGTGGCTGGAAGCATCAAAGCTGGTCTCGGCATGCCTGAATTAAGAAACAGAGGAGTCAGAAGACTTCCCTGGTGGTCCAGTGACAGAGACCTTGCCTTCCGATGCAGGGGACGTGGGTTCGATCCCTGGTCAGGGAGTGAAGATCCCACACGCCTTGCAACCAAAAAACCAAAATGTAAAACAGAAGCAATATTGTAACAAATTCAATCAAGATTTTTAAAATGGTCCACATCAAAAAAAAAAATTCTAAAAAGAAAAAAAAAAAGAAACTGGAGTCAGGAGAGAGGGCTGATTGGAAGGTTAAAGACTACACATTGACTTTGAGGGTGGGCAGGGTATTTATAGGTAGACACATCAGTAGGCTTCTGGAAGGCAGATAGATTCAAAGTAACACTTCTGTCCACATTCCTAAACTCTTCCCGTTGAGCTGAGTCCAGGTTACCACCCTCACTTGCAACAATGTAATCTTTTCATTCTTAGGTGGGAGGGGGCCCAGGCTTGGCCCTTCAGCAGTTCAAGGAGCCACCAGTCTCATCCTAGCGGTGTCTTATTGGAGTTCACTAAATATTTAACAGTAGTCAAGGGCTGTCATGGGTTTTGTTTACTACAGGTTGTGTCTGCCTCTGTGTACATCTTCCATAATTTCAGGGTTGTAAATTTCCAAGTCACATTGGTTCTGTGGGCACCAGTTCACTATTATGTAAATCACCTTCACATGCTGCTACATATCCACTCAAGCCAGACGATTCAGCACATCCCAACATGTACCTTCGAGATGGTTCCATGAATTACATTCTTTGTTCTAATCCTGCGTTGACTCATTGACATGTATTTGCCATCACTCCCTGCTGCAACTTGACCCACGGTGCTCTGTTAGCCTTGTTCTACAGTCTTACTTTACAGTGGACAAAGCTGCTGCCCCTTGTCCGATGGCAGGAACGGAAGCAGAGGAGGCCAGGAGTCAGTCAATGCGCACAGTTGACAGATTCGTTAGACGGCGGCATGGACAGTTTAATTCCTTCTGACTTATGCAAGGCACACTTTCTTCCGTCTCAGGATTTCCTCATGTTTCCCGCTCCAGAGAATCATGCAATTCTGGAATCCACATACACTGTGTATTCCAACCGTACTTTCACCACGCAGTCTGAGTTTGTGCCACAAAGGGGAAGCATATGATCTAAGGAAACTGAACTGTGTGTAGTTACGAAAGTTCTACTGATGTCTCATGACCTTTCTGTTAGTTGATTTGTCAAAGTGCTATCCCAGTTGCAGGAGAACACGTGTTCCATGAATCTTGTTGACTGGGCTGGATTCGGTACCTAAGGTCTCTGAAGGTACTTGTCTCCCTGTCCAAAAGTCAAACTCACCCAAGAAGATGAACATACACCAGGGTGATCCACTGTGAGACCTGCTGAAAGGTTAACGTTATGGAAAGCCCTTCACAGGACGGGGAAGGATGGGAGAAGGTATCTCCTTCTTATCTACCGGCTTCCACGTGCCACGAAAGAAACAATTTCCAGGCAGACAAACTGGTCAGTGCCATGGTTGGTGTGGATAATTTTTCCAACGGATACATCAATCCTTCACTGACTCGGGACCCTGAGAAACTTACATCTGACTAGGCTACAACACTTCCTCATTGACGGAGAATCTGTCTCCTGGATATTTTGGCCTGGCTGCCAGGCCATCCTTCCCTTCCTTGCTGCTTCCATTTTTCTGTACGAACTGCGTTATTCACATTCCCAGAGGTTTATGGTCATCATCAGCAAATACTTTTGCAGCAGAAGGTATCATCGTGGGTGGCTTAAAAGTAAGAGAGACAAAGAAAAGCTTCATCAAGCTCATAATTCTCTAGAACTTGTCCTGCTTCCCTGGCCCATTTGAAGGTGAAGTTTGAAAAATTTTGTGTTTGAAGAAGATAAGGAATAAAGAGTGGGATAGCAAAACGAACAAACAAACAAACCCTGAAAAATATGGTTTCTTGAAAAACTATGGAAAGGATCGAGACCCCATGTATAAAGGGATTAAAATGGCTGAATGAATGTTTTATTGAATCGTTTGGACTTAGAGGCAGAGAAGCTGCTCCCTGAGGCTCTGGAAGGGCCTTCCAGAAAGTTACAGGTAACAAATTAATTCCTTAGGGGCCTTAAAAGGAGACCACACCTTTAGAGATTCTCCTTTCTTCCAGGTAAGACCTAGTCAGTCTTAATCTTTCTTCGCTCTTGTTTTCCTAATCTGGAACATCTTTTAGAAAATGTCACTCAGCTATAAAAAAAGAAGAACAAAATAATGCCACTTGCAGCAACATGGATGGACCTAGAGATGATCACACTGAGTGAAGCAAGTCAGACAGAGAAAGACAAACACCATAGGATGTCGCTTATCTGTGGAATCTAAAAAAAAATGATACAAATGGTCTTATTTACAAAACAGAAATAGACTCACAGATGTGGAAAACAAACTTATGGTTACGGGGGAGGAGGGAGAGAGAGACAAATTGGGAGTATAGCACAGGGAACTCTACTCAATACTCTGTAATAACCTATATGGAAAAGAATCTAAAAAAGAGTGGATATATTTCTATGTATAACCGATTCACTTCGCTGTACCCCTGACACTAACGCAACATTGTAAATCAACTCTACTCCAATAAAAATTAAAAAAAAAAAAAGAAAATGTCACCTGCAGCCTCTAAAATTCAGCAGCAGTGATATGATTTTACAGAGATACAATTAAAAGTATGCCATTAATAATATCTTAGATTTATGGCAAGTGTTTCCAGGGGTCTTCCTGACCCAGAGAATGCTCCTGTTCAGACTTTGTCAAAGACGACCACCAGGGCTGAGTTGGGAACAGATACCCATCAGTACTTGAAAATCACTTTAGTCTGACTGCTCCTGGGAATTACCACCTAGGCGTCCCAGCTTTTCACACACGTTTTATGCATTCACACATACAGACGCACGCTAACATCAGCTCTATGTAGCCCTGTATTATTTTCGATTGTGTCTCTAACGGCTTCCTCTGTCCTGTTCAATCTGAGATGAAAAAGCTCCACTCGTGTTCTCACCTATTCTTTCCTCCAAGAATGGAAAAGAGATTTAAGTCTACAGATTAAATGAAGTGACCTCAGGTTCCTGCTAAACCTTCCTTTAGTGTCACTTAGGATCCATAATTAGTAAACAATTTACACTGAGAACTTCAAAGTAATTCATAAGCTACCTGTATTAATCTAGAAATTACTGGGGAAAAAAATTCTGAGTTTATTTCCCTGTGTATAAGCAGGCTGGGTAAGGGTTACCTTGCATGACATTTAAGTGTCTTGACAAATTCCATTTAATCTGCCTAGGTCAGGACCTCTAAAAAAGACGGCTGAGTAAAAGCGCTTTTATTTGGCAGTCCTCCACAAATGCACCCAACACAACAAAATTAACAAAAAAAAAAAGGAAAGAAAAGAAGAAATCTTTTCTTCAATGGAATGAGGACGCCGTCAGCTGGAACACAGATGAATGTCTGCCAAGCACAATGAAAGTTGGATCATTCTGAAGAAGGCCATGAAGAGAAACTAGATCTTCAGGTCTTAAGCCATGTGGCTGATGTTTTTCCTTAAAAGTGAAAAAAATCGAAGGTCCAAACAAAGACTATTTTTCTTGGAAAACCGACATGTAGGCGCATGAGCTGGCCCGGGAAAAAACTCACACCACCATCTACTTCCATGTAGTTCCAGCCACAGAGCATCAGGGAGGTAGGCAGAGGGTAGATGTAATAAGTCACCACCATTTTCCAAGATTTAACATTCCAACCAGAGACATGTCTTGAGGGAGGCAAGCTGGAGATGGGAAGGAAAGCAGCACTGTTCTCTGTACCGGTTGCTCTCCAAACCAGCATCGTGGAAAAAGAAAAAAAAGGACAACCACAAAAATGATCATGGGACAGAGCATCCATAATAGTCGGACCAGAACAAGAAGGATAGAGAAAACTAAGGACATATTCCCAAAGCAGAGGGCGGACAGATTAGGTGAGAAAATGTTCTGAGTAAGAAGCCTCTGAGAGATGGGGCAGGTGGACACTAGCACAAAGCCCGGCATTTATTAGGCGCTTAGTAACTATTCCCTGGGAGATGGAAAGAAGGAAAGAAGAAAGGAAAGGAGGGAAGGGAGGAGGAGAGCAGTGAGGAGCGAGTGAGTGGCAGGTGCCTACCCATCCTTGTTTCCAGGGTTACACCCTTGCCACATACAGATGAAGCCTTTGTTCCTTTTTTGGTTTGCTACCAAACATCTCAAGGCCATGTGACATTCTGGGTGTATCTACATCTGGGCCAGAAGGGTACATTGTGTTCTATCTTTAACTCTCAGGGCACACAGGAATAGTCTAGGTCTCCTGAGAAGTCCTGGGATGATCAACAGATACAATTTCTCTTTCACACTTCTTTGAGCAAATCATTAAAATAACCGAAATACATTTAGTTTCAACAAAGGGGCTCTCTTTGGATTCCATGAGGATGAAGAATATGTATTTACATTTTAATTGGTGTCAAAATAAATATCTGTATTGGTGTCAAAGTTAGAAACACTTTGTTTCTAACTTTTGTTAACTTTTGTTAATTGTTAACTTTTAAACCCATGCATTCTAAAAGTGACATATGTCTTATTAGTACTTTTCAGAGTTTCTTAAACTTTCCTTGGCTCGGTTTTCTCATGTATAAAATGGTGATAATAGTATCTACCACGCATGGTGTGAGGATGTAAACGAAAGGAATTTACAAAACATCTACCACCGTGTCTGATACATTGTAAGCATCTGATTTCCCCATTTTAGACAGGACCCTAATTTAATAATATTTTCTGTGTCTATCTTTCCCAAAGTACTTTGGAACCACTTCTTTTTTAAACCACATTAGAGTATTTGAACACGGTAAGGCAGAGAAAGTAAACTCTAACACCCCTAAAATGTTTGAAATAATTCATTAAACTTAAAAAGAAATACCAGAAAATGAAGGGTCATCTATGTAGACTGAAGGTATAGTATATGTTTGTTCTTTACAGTTTGAACAAAATCCAAAGTTGATTTTCTTCCTCTGACTTCCTGTATTTGCTTCCTTTCACTTATCAGTGTCAGCAAATCAAAGAGGGTAGATCAGTTTCAGGCACTAGTGAAAGCAAACAGTCTAAGTGGGGAAGTTGGAAGAAGTCTGTCTGCCAAGCCCAGTCCTGATGGTGGATGGGGCTCCCTGCAAAAACCCTTGGCAGAGGTGCGGTTCTGAAATCAGCAAAGCTGGTCTCCGGTTACCAGAACCTCAAGAGGGAGTAAGCCTTGTCTTGCCTGTCAGCCTGTTCATGAAGTAATTCCCAACCAGGGCAGTAGCGCTCTCCAGGGTGTGTTTGGGAATATGTGTGGGTATTTTTGGATTTCACTATGACTGGAGGATAATTCTAATATTTAACGTCAGGGATCCAGGGATGCTCCACTCCTGCAATGTGCTGGGGAGCCGCCTGCAGTTGAAAAAGTATCCCACCCAATTTGCAGTCTCATGCATTAAAAATACTGTGATACACACACACGCATGTGCACGTACATATATGTCTATATAATAAATAAATTATATATACGTATGAAGAACAAAAATGAATTCCATCTCAAGATGTCGATACTGACCAGGGTTCTTGGCCTTCTTTAATAAACAGAAATTGATTAGAGGCCAGACAAGAAATTCAGGCAAGGCTTTATTGGGGCCCCTGCTGCAGCAGGAGAGAGCGAAAACAAGTAACAGTTTCCCCGGAGTGGGGGAGAACTGGCTCCTTACATGGGGTGAGGGAAGGGGTGCGCCCAGGGGTCGGGCAGGAGTGGTGGCTCAGGCGTTTTGCCCACCCCTTAGGTGGTGTTGAGTGCAGGCGGCCTGCACAGGACCCTGCTTTTGCTCCAGGCTCCTCAGAAGTCGCAGTTGGTCTTTTTGGCCTTTTTGTATCTTGGTGTCCATAATTTGCCCGGACTGCACATGCACGCAGTTACTTTTAGTCCCTCATAGTTTCTTTGTGTTTTGTTGCTCAAGGAGACATGTGTCCGGATGCAAGCCCTGCAGCAGAGGGTCCCAGGTCCCAGCCTGTCTCAGTGTTAACATAAGTAAAGGCATAGAATGACTGATGGATGCGCTTCTTAACGGCGGAGCTGCTTAGGGATTCATCCCTCTGTCCCTGAATGTTGATTCTCCGATCGCTCGCCAATCCATTGGACCCAAGATGCAGCTCTTGGGCATCAAATTGCATGTCCCCACTGCACCCAACTTCTGTTAAATATTTACAATGGCAACAGATACCTGAGAATCATAACTTGCTATTTGTTTTTTTTTTCTTTTAACCTCAAGGTTTAAAGGTTCTCCCTTAAAGAAGCCTTTGTGAGAAGACCACTCTGGGTAGCTAGTATATCTGTGTGTGAGCCCTCAGGCAACGCATCGTCTTCAGGAATGGATGCTTTTTCAGGAAAGATTTTTGTAGGTGGTTCTTTTTTGTTCTGACATCGTGTTTATGTTGGGCTCCATCCCCACATTTTTTTCATGTAGTTGCATTTTCAGAAAGCCAACTCATAACAAGATATGTATTTTTCTTTGTCCTCTACCGGGGTGGGGCCTCTTCTTATTTATATACACTGTCAAAAACAGATGCTATAGAAACACACGCTCTTATTTTTGGCGGCAACTTGTCTTCCCTAACTTCACGCAGACCTGAAGGAAATTATATCCTAAGAAAATGGAAGATGGCAACACGCTGGTGAAAACTCCGTTTGAAGAATATATTACTTAAGAGCTGGATTGTTCAGGTGCAGTACTTTTAGGCCTTTGGAAAATGGCTTTTCTTGGGTTTGGTTATTATGGATGTATTCTCCCTAGAGGTGTCAGGCCCATTTCCTGATTCTTGCCAGCCAAAAGTTGCAGCGTCAAAGAAAAAAGAGCAGAGTTTTATGAAATTATTTTCCTGGGAGTTTTCGTTATAAATTGGGAGGGGGAAGAGAGAAATTTTAATGTGGATCAAACTCTTGCTTGTTGTCAGAATAACTATTGCAACAACTGAGTAGCTCCTGTGTTGCCCAATTATTTGACGGCAGGCTCCGAAAGTCAAGAGTGTCCTTAGATTGTATGTATTTTAACATGCATCTTCATAGCGTTATTTTATTTGTGAACAATGCGAGTAAAAAATGCTTGCATGTAGTTCTAGCTGTGTCTACCTTATTCAGTGCTTTATTTCTTGGAAGAGGAATTTTCTTTCAATCTAATATGAGCATATCTTCATCAGCGTCAAATTCTCCGTTAGAAACATCGTTGTTGGGTTTTTTTTAACTTTATTTTTTTTAGAGCAGTTTTAAGTTCACAGCAAAATTGAGAGGTAGGTAGGTACAGAAATTACCCACACATGCAAAGCCTCCCCCTTTATAAACATCCCCCATCAGGGTGGTACATTTGTTAGAACTGATGAACCTACACTGACACATTGTAATCACTCGAGGTCCATAGTTTGCCTTACAGTCACTCTTGGTGTTGATATTTTATGGGTATCACAGTATTTTAATACTCATATTTTAAGGCAGATGTTGAGCTCCTGAGATCACATAAAATCAGAATTTTCTCAAGCATCCACCGAGTGCCCTGGAAGAAGTTACGTCAATGATCAGAAGTTCTCTTTCGCTTGTCACGCTCTTTCTATTTTACCCTTGCTTTCACATTCAATTCCACTTCCTGATTCTCTCTCAGACTGGAAGTGCCAAAATGTAGCAAGGAAGTCCAGCTCTCCTCTTCCTAGAAACAAGAAGGTTTATGAAAATATAAAACTCACTGTGAAATTTCTAACCCAGTTGCACAAAGGCAACGGTTTCTAATTCAGAATTTTCCGAGGAGTGGTCTCCTGTGGGAGAAACCCTGTGCGTGCTTTTTGTTGAACTTAATGAAGCTATGCTAAGAAGTTGCAGAAGAGCTTGTGATATCCACCAAAGGGTAACAGAGGATGCCTCTACCCTGCACCATCATGCGCCATCCTAGTCACACCTCTCAGGATGCCGCTGGTGTTCTGGGCCCCACAATGTGACTCCCATGACTCACTTCCGAGATGTCAAATAAGGATGCTATCTGTTTGTGTAAACAAATATACTTTAAAGTGTCAACTCTTTCCCTTGGGCCATACATACCCTATTTTATTTTTATTTTATTTTTTATTTTTTTAAATTTTTTTTTGTTGGTGCGCGGGCCTCTCACCGCTGTGGCCTCTCCCTTCGCAGAGCACAGGCTCCGGACGCGCAGGCTCAGTAGTTGTGGCTCACGGGGCCCAGCCGCTCCGCGGCACGTGGGATCCTCCCGGACCGGGGCACGAACCCGCGTCCCCTGCGTCGGCAGGCGGACTCTCAACCGCTGCGCCACCAGGGAAGCCCCATACCCTATTTTAAACACTGTATCTGATAAACTACAGAAGTCGGCTCACGGGCCCAGCCGCTCCGCGGCACGTGGGATCCTCCCGGACCGGGGCACGAACCCGCGTCCCCTGCGTCGGCAGGCGGACTCTCAACCGCTGCGCCACCAGGGAAGCCCCATACCCTATTTTAAACACTGTATCTGATAAACTACAGAAGTCATCGTGATTATTATGGTATCTAATTTGGTAGCAAACCGACCCTCCTTGAACTCTGAGCGCAAAAGTCTATTTAGTGAGATAAAAAATTAACGTGTTGGGCTTCCCTGGTGGCGCAGTGGTTGCGCGTCCGCCTGCCGATGCAGGGGAACCGGGTTCGCGCCCCGGTCTGGGAGGATCCCACGTGCCGCGGAGCGGCTGGGCCCGTGAGCCGTGGCCGCTGGGCCTGCGCGTCCGGAGCCTGTGCTCTGCAACGGGAGAGGCCACAACAGTGAGAGGCCCGCGTACCGCAAAAAAAACAAAAAACAAACAAAAAATTAACGTGTTGACATCCTATGTGGGCTGTAAATATGCGAACATAAAAGAAAGAGAAAGTGCTATTTTCTAGAGTCAAGCGTTTTTCACTCTAAAACAGAATCATCCCATTCAACCTTCTTACTCAACCCAAACCAGATGCAGATCCTGTGAATTAAAATGACCAGCATGTCAGTACTGTGCATTCTAAAAGTCTGTTCCTTTCCTCTTGATTTCCATAAAATGCTGTCCTACTCAGGCATGTGACGTTTGCATTCTAATTACTGTAGCATTTGTGGCTTGACTTTTATGTTTTATATCCTCTGGACATCTCAAGTTCTAAGGACTAAAATCCTGACGGTGTTTTAAATAAGTTCTTCAATAGTTAATAGAATAAGACGTTAGCGCATCTACACATTGAAAACTGGTTTGACTGAGTTAGATTTTTGTAATAAATCACATACAATGAAAACGCTGTGTCTTCACAGCTAAGACAAAAAACAAGGAATTTTTCACTTTGCAAAATGTGGCTGTGTAGATACAGCGCGTTTATCTCATACCCCATCTTCCAAGTCATTGTTCTTCCTTAGATAACATCAGTATCGGCAGTTTATCTAGTACTTTGACCTCTTTTACTATTTAACACCATAGGGCCTGGCTTCCAAGAAGATTTATAGGGCAGAGCTACAATTCAGTACCTATTCTAGCTCTCTTCATTGCCTCTTACAAAACAACTATATTTAGAGGATTTCACCAGTCTTGGACTCTAGAGTTTGGTGTATAAACACAATTCAAATGTCCTCACAATTTTTCATATAAGCAAAAAGAGAACACAGATCTGAGTTAGTGCTATAATTACAGTATCAAACACAGTGTGTGTGTGTGTGTGTGTGTGTGTGTGTGTGTAGGAAATTCTTTCCAAACCATACCAAAATGTTTACGGTACTCATCTCTGGGTGACGGAGCTATGAATCATTTTATGTTCAGCATGGAAATTTTATGGATTCGCAGTACTTTGTAACAACTAACAAGTTAACATTATCAGAGGGATACAAAGGCTTAGAATGTCATCAGTGAAATGCAATTAACATCTACTTTCTGTCGGAAGCCCTAAATTTCATAATCAGCATACCAAATTATTTGTCAGAGGTGTGGGCTGCTAGTTAACCAACAAGAACCCATAGTAATATATGGTTTGTAACAAGGAAGAAAAACATAGCACAGTGTAATAGAGCAAAGCCAGGGGAAGTTATAAACATGGAACAAATTTTGAAAAGAGCTGCAGCTACTGAGTGAAACGTGTTTTTGTCTGGTGAAAAGGGTGTTAGTTAATCTACAGTCAGCCTTTTATTTAAAAAATATTTTTAATTGAGATAACATTGACTTACAACATTACCTAAGTTTCATGTGTAGAACATTAATATTTCTAGTTCTAACTACAGTGTGCTCACCACAAAAATTTTAGTTTCCATTCATCTGGATCAACTGTAAGGTAACAGTTTTTTAAGAGTGGTACGTCAAAGTATGAACATGACCTTGAAGGCAAATTGCTATTTTAATAGAAAATCTGAGCGTCTGTAGAAAAGGATTGAGGTGGTTTGTAGAGATGAATTTAGCCAACCTCTGCCAGGGTTAATTACACGCTCAGCATTTCATTTACCGAGATAGTATTCATTTGTGTTACTTCTGATCTTTAGTGTTTGTTGTTCTGTAGTCTTTGAATTCTTCTTCAAAACAAGACTCCTTAGACTTTTTCCAAAGGCTGATATTGACAAGATGAGCCTAAAATCCATAGAGGGCTTGCAATGATTACCATGCTAGAGTCTGTGGAGCGGGAATTTTGTCATAGGTATGTTGTATGTCATCTGTAATTTTATTTTTCTAATTCTGTACTCCAGACTTCTATTTATTCCGCTTGAAAGAGCAGGTTGCTTAATTTTATTTTTCTAATTCCTATTTCGGACCTTTACTTATTCTACTTCAAAGAGCAGTTTTGCTTATTCCTTTCTCTTGCAAAACAAAGAATCTTTGTGATATGGAAAAAGAACCTTGATTCTGAGAGGCACATAAGGGCACATCTATTGGAACGCTTTTCCTGACCATCACCTGTGTGCAAAGTGCTCCCAGCTTGCAAAGGCTATGGCTGTCTCTTCCTGAAGACCCGTGTGACAAAGCCGTCAGGCAGAGGCAGTGATCTCCCACCACCACACTGGGCAAGAGTCTGAACATTGGTGTCCTCTCCGTATAAGTGCGTGTCTTGCTGCTCCAAGCAAGGCTGCTACCCTTTGGCTGTTAGTAACCAGAGACACAGGATTCTAGTGCTGGGCTTTATAACGAAGAATACTGATTTCAAGGGCTTTCCTTCAGAACTGGCTCTGTGATGTGTGGGGATAACCGGCACACAACCTAGACACTGTCCTTTATAATGACCTATCTGATTAGGAGTTTTCCTTTTCTTAGCATCGACTGTACTGTCATGTACTAAAATATAGGCCTCTAGTTATATACAACCCAGAAACGGGAGGGGGGCATGAGAAGTAAAGGACATCCCATACTTATTTCCCATTTTCTGTTGTATCTTTGCAGTCGTAAGAAAGAGTCTAGAGCTTCACATACACTGTCCACCCTGTCTGGCACATAGCATCACCCCAGCAACCTGACCTGGTTGACTGCTAGTCACATCTCAATCCAATCTCCACTTCCTCAGGAAGCCTCCTCTGATACCCAGCCTGGGTTTTCATAGGACTGGTATTTTTCCTTCAGAGGAAAAATTTTAAATTTGCAAATACACATTTGCTCACATGACTTTTTCTTTTTGGTGATGGTCTTAAATCATCTTCTGCAGTAGATTTAAAGCCCCATGATAGTAAGAAGTCGGTCTGTGTCCCTGAGGTGGTATCTCCCCTCCGTGGAGTCCCATGACTTGGAACATAATGGGTGCTCAATAAATATTTATGGGATGGATGAATGAACTGAGGGAATAAAAATAAACAAACGGGAACCTTCTTTATTCTGATTTTCCTGCCAACCTCTAGCTTTTCTTTTCATTTTCTTTAGCCACTTCTTTTGCCCATCTCCTCAAATGTTATTTTTCCTGAAAGTTCTTTCATCTCTCTTATCATTCTATCCATTTCCCCTGGTTAATTTCATTCATCCTGAAGGCTTCCATCAACCATACGTAGGTGACTCCTGAATCTGTGTTTCCTAACTTGACCTTTTCCTTGAGTTTAAAATGACCTTTCTACCTTCCTTTTCAACAACTAGATAAGACTGTCTAGACAACTCCAGATCCACATCTGAAGGGAAGTCAGTTCTTGCCTCCCTCCATCCTCCTCCTATCCTGCTCCCTCATAGAAACTTCCCTTTCCCAACTGCCCAAACCAGAAAATGGAATGTTATCCTTGATTCTTCCCTCTATTTCAACATCCATCGGTCACCCCATTTCATTAGTTTCACCTCCGGATTATATCAAGAAACGTTTCCCTTCATTCACTCCCACTGCCTCTGTCTTAGTAGAGACTTTCAGGTCTCACCTGAACAACTTCTGCCATGTTTTTCCTATACCTCCCATCCCACGCCAACTAATCCATTTTCCTTCCTGTGCCGCCAGGTTTATTTTTCTTTAACACAAATCTGCTTCTGCCTTCTACTTAAGAATGCCTTCGATGACTGCTCACAAAATGAATTTCCACAGTTATCACTGAAGTGATCACCACGTCAACAGCTTCAATCTCTTTCATTCTGTCTACGCGCCAAAGTTTTCTATGCTTTTTTTTATGCATAGTGAATATTTTCATAGGTCTCTGCATGTATATGTTGTTTGTATGTGTTAGTGTATGTTTATTGTTCTGACTGGAAAGCCCCACCTTTACTTTTCTAGACCAGACAGTCTCTCACGCATGCTCAGAATCCCAGTGCTATCGCTGCGGAAATGATTTTCCTTTTTTCCTTGAGTAGAATTCATTGTTCCCTTATTTGTCCCCCTATAGAAATGTATCTGCATTTTTAAGCTAGCACTTCTTCAAAACTGAAGAACGAACCCAATTCTCAGGGTCCAGAGCTATCCCTGAAACAGTTATGATGGGTAATTTTTAATTTAACAAACACTATACCATTCTTATTATGTTCCAGGCTTTCTTGTGTTTACAAATATAAACTCATTGAATCTTCCTAGCAATAGATGACATAGGTGCTATTACTATTCCCACTTACTAGGTGAGAAAAGTTAGGTGCACAGAGTTTAAGTAACTTGCTCGAGGTCACACACAGGCCAGAATTTGAACCTAGACTGTCCAGCTCCTGAGTCGATGATCTTGCCAACTCCAGGGCTATGGCGTGTCTTTCAGATGAATGCTTGTCTACAGGGCATGTGTGTCAGCTGAATGCTTGTCTACAGGGCATGTGTGTCAGCAGGATTTCAGGCGGATGGAATCGTTTCAAAGCCCTTAGCAGGGGATCAGTCTCCTTGTTGTTCATGAAACCATGTAGCCGTGGAGGGGGGTAGCTAGACGTTTCCTTCGAACTGCAGTGCTTGATTCAGGCAGCTGCTCCGAGCCACATGCGGTCTCTTCATTTACATAGTGCAAAACCCAGAACAGCATGCTCCCAACCGGACCTAGTGTCTCCCCGAGGGAAGCAGATGGCCGGGTCTCATTACGCTTTATGAAGCTACATGCTAAATGGAGCTCGAGTTGCTCGGAGACTAGGTCTTCCTATATCTCTGGTTGTCCCAGGATATTTCCTGGAGCAGAGCTCAGCAGTTGACAGTCCACGGCTTGGGCATGACTTCTTCTTTCCTGGACAAGTTGGCTTTGAGATGGTTGAACAAGTTCCGAAATGTGTAGGCTACAGGTAAACCACGACCTTTTGAGGTTTTTTTTTTTTTTTCTTGTTTTTTCTGATGGAATGGCACCACTTCATGGTCAGCTACCTTTGGTGAGTATATATCGCCTAATGGTTATGTAATATGTTTGGACCACAGGTATAGGTAATAATGTACTTCAGCCTTTCGGCTACTATTCCATTGATGAATAATTCGTTAGGTGAAAAGAAGAATCATTGCTCTACAAATAGACTGATCATGCATCTCATGTTTTAGCTTTGTATTTTTCTTCTAATTAGAAAAGTAATCACTTCAAAAGCAATACATTCACTACATACTTACTCTTCAAACATTACAGAAAGCAGATTAAAAAGGCTTCTATAAGTACCTTTACAAAGACAACTGTAACTAATAGTTTGGTATACTCCTCTCATTTTTAATGCATACACATATATGTTTATCATATTATTATTGATCACAATTTTAAACAAAATTAGATTATATTATAAATACCATTTTAAACTTTGCATTTTAACTGAGCAATAATTATTGAGTACAAAAGAACTCAGGACGTGTTACATCATATAATTTCTCTTGTACATGGGAATCTGATAGATTAATACTGCCTATTTCATATCTCCCAAATGTTCTGTATTGTAATAAATTGAAACAACATTTGACATGGAACAAAAATTGTCACCTTAAGTAACAAAAATTATAGTTTCTCTAAACTTCCTCCACTTCATTCTTGGAATGTTCTTGACCACTGAACTGAGCCAATAAATTACACAGGAACTTTGCTATCCATCTTTAATTTAAACACATTCACAAATCTGTCAATCAACTTATTCACGTGATTCATCCTCATTACTCATTTGTTTATTTGCATATGCATTTCAAGGCCTTTCCATCTCGAGAGCTCTAACCTCTAACACTAACCTCCCCTCAAACAAACAAACAGAAAACAAAATGCTTGCATAAGTTCCTATTAAACTTTCATGGCAAATAATTTTAATAATTTGAATTAAACTCACACACACAGATAGATGGAAAAACCCACTTCTATGGATAGGATAACAATGATTGGGTTTACAATGATTTACTCTTTTATTAGAACTTTGCCACCTTCCATAATTAATTTTTTTTTTTTTTTTTTTTTTTTTTTTTTTGTGGTATGCGGGCCTCCCCCTGTTGCGGCCTCTCCCGTCGTGGAGCACAGGCTCCGGGCGCGCAGGCCCAGGGGCCGTGGCTCACGGGCCCAGCCGCTCCGCGGCACGTGGGATCCTCCCGGACCGGGGCGCGAACCCGGTTCCCCTGCATCGGCAGGCGGACGCGCAACCACTGCGCCACCAGGGAAGCCCCAAGACCATAATTAATTTTTAAACACTTCAGGACTCCTGGCAATATTGTTTCTATAAAGGGTAACTTTCCCTTAAAGAGATGCAGAAAAATCGTAGCACCGTCAGAAAACAGTGATCAGAATAGTGAAGAGATCATACCAATTAAAAATATTTGAAGAATATGGGCGTACAGCCAGGATAACAGAATAGGTCTCTTTTCCCCTCCCCCGACCCCTCCCTTCCCGTCTGCCCTTCTCTGTCTCTTTCTCCCTCCCCGCCTTCCCCTCTCCCTCCTGTTGTATGTAAGTTTGAAGGTTGGCTGGCAGCAGAACCGAAACAGAAAAGCTGTACTAGGGACAATTGAATAATAACTGTATTTAACCATGTAAAAATTAGCTTCCTTTCTCTCTCTCTCTCCCTTCCTTCCTTTTTTTCTTTCTCTCTCTTTCTTTCCTTCCTTCTTTCTTTTTCTTCCTTCCTTCCTTCCTTCCTTCCTCTCTCTCTCTCTCTCTCTCTCTCTTTCTTTCTTTCTTTCCTTTTTTCTGCCTGCCATGAGGGGCTAAATTCGAATTAATGGAAGAAAACTCAAGGAAACAGATCTCAATATAAGGAGATTTATTTGCAGTCAGATATGGATAAAACTGGTTGTTTGTATTGAATGGTAATAAGGATGATCATGTTGGTGTTATAAACAACATAAAAAATAATGGTTAACCTGTATTGATCTTTGTCAAGTACATTACATGCATTATCACTTTTAATCCTTACAATAATGTCATGAACTAGCTATTTTTGTTATCCCCACTTTACAGATAGGGAAATCGTGATATTAAAACTTATTGCATGTCTCACATGTGATCAGCTTGAATGTAGAGATAAACTGCATTACAGGGGAGTATCTCACTCTAGAGACTAAACTCATAAGTACTTTGCTATGCTGAATGGTAGTGAATCATCTATTACTGAATTAGCCTTTGAATCATCTGTATAAATATTTAGTAATCTCTTCAGCAAATGCTCAAAGCCACTGTGATAATAAGAATGCAGTGGGATTCAAACAGATGTTGAATTGTGGGGTTAGACTTCATTGGTTTCATATTTTATGACCAATAAAGCACAAAGGTCAAAATTTCTGGGTTGGTAACTTTAGAAGCCTTCTTCAAATGTCTTCATAATTATTATGAATCCTCCCTCCCCATCACACACACACACACACACACACACACACACGTTTCAGAGCCTGCTTCCCACTCCTGGTACATGGAGCACAGCTTAAAAATCAGTAGACTTTGCACAGATGTAGAAAACAAACTTACAGTTACCAAGGGAGAAGGGAGGGAGGGGTAAATTGGGAGATTGGGATTAACATACACACACTACTATATATAGAATAGGTAACTAATAAGGACCTATGGTACAGCACAGGGAACTCTACACAATACTCTGTAATGACCTATATGGGAAAATAATCTGGAAAAGGACAGATATATGTATGTGTATAACTGAATCACTTTGCTGTACAGCAGAAACTAACACAACATTGTAAATCAACTCTACTCCACTATAAAATTAATCTAAAACAAAAGAACTTAAAAAAAAAATCAGTAGACTTTGGAAGATGCCCTCACTGTTGCAGACTTGGTACAGGGAACCTTTGCTTGTCCCCCGAGCTGCCTCTTTACAAGTCTTTCTTGTCATAGTGATGATGGAGAGCAAGCTGCTCATCTTTGATGCTCCTCCATTCTGTTCATTTGAAATGAGGAAGTCCAAGGACCAGAGGTGGGAAGCAGCTCTGTGGGATGAAGCCTCTGCTTTAAACGTCCTCACGACCCAACGTATAGGGCTCTCAGAAGAGTTTGCTGGCGACATGAGTCGCTAAGTGGCGACATTTCATTATTAAAATAATAAATGTAATAAATGCTATGTAATGTCAGGTTTCCCAAGGATCTAGTAGCTTCTCAACACTTATAATATACTTCTCTTCAAAAATATCTATTGGACGGCTTCCCTGGTGGAGCAGTGGTTGAGAGTCCGCCTGCCGATGCAGGGGACACGGGTTCGTGCCCCGGTCCGGGAAGATCCCACGTGCCGCGGGGCGGCTGGGCCCGTGACCCGTGGCCGCTGAGCCTGCGCGTCCGGAGCCTGTGCTCCGCAGCGGGAGAGGCCACAGCAGGGAGAGGCCCGCGTACCGCAAAAAAAAAAAAAAAAAAAAAAAAAAAAAAAAAAATATATATATATATATATATATATATTTATTTATTTATTTATTAGAATGCTCTGTATTTTCTTTTGTCTATGTTCTAGGGTGTGTATGGATGTGGCTGCGTGTGTGTGTGTGTGTGTGTGTGTGTGTGTATTGAATGGTATATTTCCTATACTTTTTTTTTACTGGAGCATAAAATTTCTGAGTGGAAATCATTGCTTGAATGTGTAGCTTCTCACAATTGCTAGGACCAAGTTCTTTCTAAATAGGTTCTCAGAACTTGCAGAAAGAGGACGAGAATAATTCTAATTAATCCTTAAAAGTGAAAAAAAAATAAAGAAAAAAAAGAAAAGTATTTAAACTCCTGAATCTCAGACAACGGCCAATTTAAAATTCTGAAAAATCTCACCACGCTATTGGAACTATTTTACGGTAGCATCTATTCTCCAGAATAAATTTGTATGTGTTTCTTTTGCATGGATTTGTTTTCAATCCCCCCCCAGCCCTCCCAAGGAGCTGACTATTAAAAGAAACATGATAAGAAACCCCTTTGATTATTTTTATGGGTGGCACATTTTTATTTCCATAAGATGATTTATGCTAATTCCTGAATGTGTTTCCAAAGGTAGTTTGTGAGAGTTAAAGTCGGCTCGGAGCCCTCGATTTTAGATAAGTTGACAGTGAGGCCATTCTGATAGCATGTGATTACCCTGGCTCTTCCCTGGCAGCCCCCAGGCCTTTTTCCATGCCACTCAATTAAAGCAGTTTCCATCACGACTAACATTATGTGCTCTGAAGATCTTTCATCATATGGTGCAGTGAGGCATTATTTTAAAATAGAAATGCCTGTAAGAAAGCTCTTTTATTTTCTTCCTATTGTAAGATGTTCCTTTTAAGTGTGTGTACATCACCCAGACACCGTCCATGTTCTTCCTTAATTCCTGATGGTGTCTTTGATTCTCCACCTCTGCAAGGTCAATCTTTAAAGTTCAGATGAGAAAAGGAACAGGAGTATTTGTGGATATTTCAGAGTCCATTGGAAGAAAAAAATAAAGAGCTTTGGCCTGGCCACTGCATTCTCTCTCTCTCAGCACATCTAAATTTCCACAATGAAGAAGACACTTAAAGTGCAACATTATTTCAGTAATTGCAAAAGGGTAAAATAGCTTACTCAGCTCCCAAACTTTCCTATTGACTTGACAGGACATAAATAAATTCATTCATTCATTATGGTAAGTGACTAATAACATAGTAAATATTTTACCTGTGTAAGGTTCAAATTTACTTTAGAGGATATATTAAAATCTATAAATTATGAAGAATGACAGCTGAGTTCCCAATATACATAAAGGACTGATTTTTTTAAAAAGTTAGAACTTAAACTGAGATCCA
This sequence comes from Physeter macrocephalus, assembly GCF_002837175.3. Classification (NCBI taxonomy): domain Eukaryota; kingdom Metazoa; phylum Chordata; class Mammalia; order Artiodactyla; family Physeteridae; genus Physeter; species Physeter macrocephalus. The sequence continues at coordinate 130,169,920 of NC_041227.1, read as the reverse complement.
GTTCTCAGATTTAAAAGACATGTTGAGATTTGACATGGTGAGTTAGATCAAAATATTCCTTTGGGTAAAGATGGATCTCTCTCTCATATTGGAAGATATTTACTTGGAAGATATGTAGTTATATGTATAAAGCCTGAGAGACATAAGAAATCATTTGAAAACATTTTTTAATGTGATAAGCACCCTTGTTTGGAATTACACGGATTTAAGTTTTGCTCCAGAAGTGACAGCATAATTCACCCAGATTCACGATCTTGCTTTGAGGCCAATGCCATTGCCAACTGGTTACCTGTCCAACCTTCTTCATTGTCAAACTTCCTTTGAAACTGCAGAACTTCTCCATTTCTTAAGCACACAGCACTCAAATGTTCTTTGACCTCCAATTATTCTCAAACTAGAATTTCTTTAGCAAAGCTATCTTATCCAAAGCTAAAGAAGCCCATTCATTTGTAGGTATCTAAGAAAGGAAATGGAATTTCCTATTGATGTTCTCCCTTTCAAGTTCAAAAAGGGATAAAACAAATTTCTATATGAAAAGCTCTTTGTGTTTCTTCAGCAAATAGATGTAGTCTGGAATGACACAGAGATCTCTTCAATCCTGGAGCTCACAAGTCATTTCGAATGACAATTGTTCTAAATAAACATATGATTCACAGGGAAATTTTTATAGTTGTTCTACCTATTCAGTTAAGTTCACCTTTAAGCAATTAGCAGTGTTCTTCTGATGTATTAAACCCTTGAATAACGTGTGCTCAGTTACTTTCTCAATATTTTTGAACAGTGTGTTCTAACCTCAGAACTGCACAGTGTTTTTTTTTAAATAAAATATCTTCTTTACACCAGTATCACTCCTGTGTTGCTCCATGTAATAACCCCATTACCATGAATCACATGACGTTGATGATATTAATATCATATATGAAAAAGTTGTTCCACAGTGGCATTTGGATGCAAATAACTCTAGTCCACTACATCAATACTTTTTCTTTTGTAATACAACTTTTTAAAAAATGGTTTATGTATGAAGAGCTACTTATCTAAACCCTCTTTATCTCCCCAACACGCTTTTATGTCCAAAAACACACCCAGGAAAGAAATAAATTTACAACAAGATAGATTTTGCTGATAGGTTTTTCATCTTTCTTCCTCCCCCCTTCCCCCCTTCCCCCTCCCTCCCCCACCCTCCCTCCGTCCGTCCCTTCCTTCCTTCATTCCTTCCTCCTTTCTTCCTTCCTTCTTCCTCCTTCCTTCCTCACCCCCGACACCCCCCTTCCTTCCTTCCTTCCTTCCTTCCTTCCATCTTTTTGGATGAATAGTTGAGTAAAAGATTCTTTTTATGACAATAAATATCCAGACTGGAAATTTCACTTTGTCTTTAACTTCTCCTTTGCATTATGTTATGAAATAGATAGATACAGTGATGTAATAAAACAGGGCATTTTATTTGCACCAGACTTTGTCCATTGTCAGATGGAGTTCTTTTGGAAAGAGATAAAAGAGTCAAACCAGTCACAGATGTTCAGCGGGGCACTCACCTCCTTCTGTCAGGGTATACCATTCACTAATAAACCCACTCCCTGGTATTCTGTTTGGCTTTACCACAAAGCTTGGAAAGTTCTTACCACAGAACCTAGAATTGGGTACACATTCATTAGAATGAACATCTGATAGAAAAAAAATATGTTGGTTATTTTTGGAAGACTATCCAAAAATATCCTCATGGATAACGTATTTTAGATATAATCCATTGGAAAACATGTTTATTTCCTTAAGAGAAATTTTGCCATTGTTGAGTATATGATCTATATCTCGGGATACTATTCTAAAAAACTTTTGATCAAATTTATGAGGGTGAGATTCTCAAGGACCCAAAAGCATTTATCCTTCCAATTTTATGTATGTATAGATCACGGATCTGTAAACTATGGTCTGCCGGCCAAACAGCCTGTTTTTGTAAGTAACATTTTATGGAAACACTGCCATATTTATTTGTTTACATACCATCCATGGCTGCTTTTGCGCTACTATTACAGAGTTGAATCGTTGTGACAGAGAACATATGAGGCCACCTAAACCTAAAACACTATCTGACCCTTTAAGGAAAATGTTTGCCAACACCTGGTATAGACGATCAGTTTCTACTGACTTGGCTGAAAGTTAAATGATTTATTGACATATTTACAAAGTTTCAGACACAGAAGACAAGCACATACTTTCCTTATAGAGCTGAAAGTTAGTCTCATTGAGACAGAAAAAGAGTAGAATACATTAATCTATACTCTGCTTATTTTTTTTAAAAAAGCCCTGAAGTATTTCAATGATGCTCCTTAATAAGACTTTTAAGAATTTTCCAGTTCATCTTACAGATGGGACTGAATTTTGGCAGAACCTGTTATTTATCCAAACTCAGCTGTCTTTGGGGGGCAAACAGAAGACTCGAGATAAGAACTTCTCTTAACTTTGGCAAAGGGAGAAGAGAATAATCCCACTTCTGACAAATCAACAAGCACACAATTCACATTTCGTTCCACGAGGCAAGAAATGAACCTGAGGTGTTCGCGTTATTATGTCTGTTGCTGGAAAGTTGCTTACGTCAGTCACTCTGTCATTGAATCTTGGAGTTAGATGGGGCAGGACACGCATGAGTTGTGATTTCATCAACAGCCAGATTATCTGCTCAATCCAGTGCAAGAAACGTGATGGGACTATTTCCAGTGCTAGTATTGATTCTGTTCTTTATGCTGCAAAATGAATGCTGACCGTTCTAAGGGGCTGGGCAAGAGCGGGGCAAGTCACGTCTCCTGCGCGCCATCAGTCTGGAGTGTACTGTGCATTGACAGCGTGACACAAAGCAAGGATGGAGAGCCTGTGTTTTGAACATATTAATAGACATGCGGGCAAGTTCACGGCTACTCCTTTCCCTTGCAAACTAAAATCACTCCCAGGGAATTGAGCTGGCCCGTTAAATCGTTCTCTGCCAGAGCGAACAGGAAGACGAGAGGTAGGGCTCAGTGGAGAAACCGTCCATCGGTACTGTTATAACGTCTCTGGACTCCATCGCTTCATTTCATAAGGTGACATCAAGAATAATTATCATCACACATGCGGATTTCAGGACTCTTATAGGAGAAAGGTATGTTAATGGATAACCTCAAAGATAAAGAGCACTTTGAAATGTTTACAAATGATGTTCAAAGTCAGGGAAAACATCCCCCAAATTCTTTAAGACACTTTCAGCCACCTGCGATAGACACTAGCTCTTGTGAATTTTGGCGCTAGATTAGAGAAGGCTATACTAACACAAAATCAATCCCTGGTTTTCAGGAATTAGATGAAAAAATACCATTGGGAATATGTAAATTTGTTTTGAATCCCTGCCATCAATAGGTATTCTTATTATCTATAGACACTGAGTTGGAGACAGGACTAGACATTATTGCTGCCCCAGTACCTAGAAGCACCCTCAAAGGCCAAGCTATCCTTTCCCTTGTATTTTATTTGGGAGATATAGATAGGGACCACTAGCCTTCATGAAATGTGGGCACTTGGCTGATCCCAGCCCCTCTAAGCCTTCAGGTTGGTCTAGCGTCCCTCTTAAGGCACCAGCGACTCTCTTGGATCAAAGACAAGTACAGATAAGAAGAAGGCAGTTTCCTAACATTTGTGGGATCCAGGGTAAGAGTTAAAATCAAGAGCCACGTACCATATGTCTAACTATTTAAATCATAAACTGCGCTAAAAAACCATTCAATAAAACATTTTGTATTCTACTATCTTGACAAATACAGCTGCTTTATGACTTGGAGAGCTGAGTTTGAATTTAGAATTTTCAGGATCTTTGGAGTTTCTCACTGGCATTTGAGAGTGAGAAAACACCAGTCCCCAGGACCTGGTCCAAAGCCTGTACCTCCGTCTCTAACTACTCCTGCTTCTGACCTGAACCATGGAGGGGCTTCCAGGTGTGTATGTAGATACCCACCTATGAGGTCTAAGATCCTTCCACACTCCCCAACATCTTCTGCTCGGCCAAATAGCTACCTTTGTCTACTCCTTGGACCTAGGGTTATACGTCTGGGGGATGACCTCATGAGGACTGGTCTGGAAGCAGGCCAAGGCTCTCTTGGGCAGGAAATTCCATGGTTCTGGATACTCGGAATATAGTCTAGAAGGGAAGCATAGTTACTAGGGAGCCTATCCTCTTCCTTACTCCTTGCTCCATGGAGAGGGATACATGCAGACCAGGGACAGAATGGCGTCTTCTAAAGTATGACCTTGGCACAGGGGCTCGCTCATCTTGCCCATACCTAAGGGCAGTGCCATTCACGAGTTTCTATGACAGAGGTGTCTACCTTTGTAATTTCCCGTCATAGATTTTCTACTTGCCTTTAAAATATCCTTTAGAAAATATTTAACCCTCAGCTAGAGTAGAAAGGATGACTGTGGTAATATGTTATTGAACAGCATTTCATACAAATAGAGATCAAAGTTCCAAATTGATAACAACAATCAAATCGCCTGTGCCTTCTGTAATTACTTTGTGAAGGATTTATTGAATTTAGCATGGATTCCTGCATAGAGGCCATTGCCAAACCAGCGTGGACTCATCTTCATCCCAAATAAGAGTTTCACTGTATCTGGGGAGATGCTCTGTAGGTAAGATGCACCACATCTTCACGTGAATATGTTCGGGTTTAAACTCTTTCCGTTCATACTGATGTCTTGATATTTCCTGAGAAAATCTTCTCCCGCTCTTCTTTTCCCTAATAAAATTATATGGATGATATAGAAATGCTTTGGGCCTGAAAAGATGTCAATTCACAAAGAATATTCAAGTTTCACAGAAAATTGCATTGTTGATCTCCGTCTTTATATTTCCCCTAAAGGCCTTTGACTGAGGTACTTTTCTTCAGAACAGGAGTCTCAAGAAGAAACGATCATCTGTACAACGCATGCTTCATTTTACAGTGCTTAGAGTCAGGGGTGGGAAAGGGAGTGAGGGATAAGAAATTACTTCAGTACCCCCTTTCCACAAAAACCCAGAGGAGTATAAAACTCAGGGCTTGTTATGCAAATGCAGGCCTTGTTATGCAAATGCAGGCCTTGAGACAGCTCAAAAGCCTGCCTCTCCTTTTTAAAGCAGATGGCCCCCTCAGCACTCACTTTGCAAATAATTCCAATGCTATACCTATTCCCACAAACTCATGGACTTTTCTTGGTTGTAATCACTCACATTTTTTAACCAAGCAGAGTCAAAAAGTAAATAAATAAATGAAGGATGAATAACAACACCAAATAAACTTAAGCTAAGTCAGTCAGATTTTCCCTGGCTTCGCGAGTAAATGACAGCACTGATAACCCCTAACACATTACATGAATGACATTAAAAATGATGAGGGTAAGGCCCACACAGTAAACGCTCTTCTTTGGGGTTACATGTTTATTTTTACAGCTGGCATTTAAAAGGTAAAGTAGACTGTTAAACAGATCTGCTTACTCAGATTTACCTTAAATAGAGTAAAAACTCTCTACCCAGAGGGACGGAGTTTTTCCTTTTGCATCAGCTTATCCTAACGGCAATTTGTTGGCGGGAGAGGACAGACATAGTTCTCATTGCTAACGTACAGATAAGTTGTAAATGGCTCCCTGGTGGTCAGTGAGTCATAAGGAACTAAAATTTCATTTTTTTCCATTCCCCAGGACTAGACCTTTTCTCTCACTTCTTTTTTTTAAACAAGCCACATTCCATCCCAGGAATCTTGGGAGCAAGAGTCATAACAGCTACACATTGAGGGTACAGTGCTCAGTGCTTTATGCATCTCATTCAATCCACAGTAACTCTTTTTTTTAATAGAAGTATAGTTGATTTACAATATTGCATTAGTTTCAGATGTACAACAAAGTGATTCAATTCTCTCTCTCTCTCTCTCTCTATATATATATATACACACACACACACACACACACACACACACACACACACACACACACATATGTTCTTTTTCAGATCCTTTTCCATTATAGGTTATCACAAGAGATTGACTATAGTGCCCTGTGCTATACAGTAGGTCCTTGTTGCTTATCTATTTTATATATAGTAGTGTGGATATGTTAATCCCAAACTCCTACTTTATCCCTCCCCTCCTCCTTCCCCCTTTGATAACTGTTAGTTTATTTTCTGCGTCTGTGAGTCTGTTTCTGTTTTGTAAACAAGTCCATTTGTATCACACAACAACGTGTCGCGGTATTCCTGCTGAATCCTTGAGTGCCCATCACAGTTATTCAATAAGACCCAAAATCTGAGGACCCTGTCCCTGAATTGTCTGGACTTGCTTGTTGAAGTCACTGTAGTTTACATAACCCAGGGTTACTGTTTGTTCTCTCCTGTGGCTCACCAAACAGGGCACACATTTATCAACACTTTCCTAAACCAGCACTGGTTATCATATGCCCTCTGTGTATATTCTCGGTGTGTGGGGCTATTGTGTGTTTCTTTCTCCCTCTCTCTGTCTCTCTCTCTCTTCTGGCAGTTTCCGAACTCATGTACGTGAACAACGTCGCAAGAACTCAAGTATTCAATACAATGTATAAAGCCAAGTCAAGGTATATTTGTAATTATGACACCCAACCTCAATTGCTAATTGGGTCTCATTTAATCAACCATAGAAAAATTTCATGGGAGTAAACTAGTGGTTTTCAAATTTCTGTTACCATTGACTCTGATGACAGTCTTATATAATTTAAGCTCAGCCTTGGTAAAATCGTTAGACTCCTATACTTCTGGGGTTTTTGTTGTTGTTTTTTTGTTTGTTTGTTTGTTTTTGTGGTACGTGGGCCTCTCACTGTTGTGGCCTCCCCCGTTGCAGAGCACAGGCTCCGGACGCACAGGCTCAGCAGCCATGGCTCACGGACCCAGCCGCTCCGCGGCACGTGGGATCCTCCCGGACCGGGGCACGAACCCGCGTCCCCTGCATCGGCAGGCGGACTCTCAACCACTGCGCCACCAGGGAAGCCCCCGATTCCTATACTTCTGAAACCCACTGGTTTCCTGCTTTTCCCTAAATCTAAATTAGATTACACGAGATGCTCTCTTGCTAGTGATTTTGAGGGCCGGCCTTTTAAAACCAGTAGCAGCCAATGATAATTAATCCAAATGCAACTGGAGTACATCTATCTACCTGGCTCACATTGAATTTGACATTTTTTTCCCAATTTCTTAAAATCACTAAGAATAAAGGCATATAACTTTCCAAGAAGAAAAGGAAACAGTCTGTTCTTCTGACTATCTGATCAAGCAACTATAATTATTTAATTATTTAATATGTATTTAATTAATATGCTTATTATAATGAATGATTTTTATGCATACATTTTTAAGCTAGGGAATAAATATGTAAGATCTGGAATAATATTATTATATTATTCACCTCCTCACATAAAACTCTGCCACTTAAGACAGGTTTATAGATAGTGCTTTGTTTTTTTCAAATGTGAAGAAAATTTATTTTGAGCCATTAATATGCTTTCGCTCAGTCCTTGCTTATTTTCTTATAAAGTTCCAAACGGCTTAAAGTTTAATCACCTGTATCCCTCTAAAACAGCCCCATTGGGTAAAGTTAGACCAGGCTGGATGGTAAGAATTTTTCTCCTAAAGTTAATCTTTAATCAGGGATTAGTTTATTTTTTGTGGCCATTCTGCCATTGAGGTTGGTGGCATCATATTTAACTACAAAATTAGCACTTGATCATGGCATTACTTGAGGAGGTCAGCTGTGATTATACATGGATCAATGTGGAAAAATAGGGTCATTTCCCTTGAATGACTTTGAAGTTCATCTTCCATACTGTCTTATACATTGTATACACCATGCATGGACATACCATGCTTCCTCTCCCTGAAATTTTAGCATCTGAAAATCAGCAAGAAGATATAGAAGCTCTTTACTGCCCCCATCCAAAAGGAGCTTCCGAAACATACTCTACGTATTAGGAATATAAAGTATGTGACAAAATCAATAACAGAAATCATCTATTATTTAGCTATCCAAACAGGGCTATGGGCAATTCAGTTGGGTTTAATTTTGGAGCACCCTTGATCTCATTTTCATACAAATGCACAAGCTATATCCAGCTTCTTCTTTTATATAATGTCAGCACAGGTACCCCTCAGCACACTGCCTGATTTTTAACTATTTATTTTAAGCACTTGAGGAGTAATGACACAACATCAGTCTCCTTAAATCAGTATTTTGTTTTTTTAAAGGAACTAAGAAGGCAGTTTAGCCTCAGACAAAAAATGATCCAACCCACATCAAGGCTGGGGCTCTGTTCAACCAGTTCTGGGCTTATATGGAATTGATTCTGGGAGAGTCTTCCAGCAACCTCCGTCCTCAGCAACAAGTTATTTATCAGAAACCAATGGCATTAAAACATCATGACATTTAATCTTTAAGACAACAATTGCTTATTTCCTTCCCAGAATTGAAAAGAGAGAAAAGTAAAATAAACAGAATTGAAGTAAAACAAACCTGCCCCCAGTAACCTCTACTAAAAGCAGTTTTCTTCTTTTTTCTTATTTTATGTTTTTTTTTTTTTATATCTTTCGTATTTTGTTACTGAAGTATAGTTGATTTACCATGTTGTGTTAGTTTTGGGTGCACAGCAAAGTGATTCAGTTTTATATATATATAGGTATATAAAACTATATACCTATATATATATTCTTTTTCAGATTCTTTTCCATTATAGGTTATTACACAATAATGACTATGGTTCCCTGTGCTATACAGTAGGTCCTTGTTGGTTATCTATTTTATATATAGCAGTGTGTATATGTTAATCCCAAACTCCTAATTTATCCCTGCCCCCCTTTCCCCTTTGGTAACCATTAGCTTGTTTTCTATGCCTGTGGGTCTATTTCTCTTTTGTATACGAGTTCATTTGTATCATTTCTTTTTTAGATTCCACATATAAGCTATATCATATATTTGTCTTTCTCCGTCTGGTTTACTTCACTTAGTATGATAATCTCTAGGTCCATCCATGTTGCCTCAAATGGCATTATTTCATTCTTTTTTATGGCTGAGTAATATCGATTGTATATATATATATATATACAATCGATATTACTTGAATGACTATTCGATTGTATTACTTGATGAATATCGATTGTATATATATGTATATACATATATCGATTGTATATGTATTACTTGATGAATATCGATTGCATATATATATATATATATATATATATATATCCTACCTTGAAAGGTGTTTTCTTTTTCTGCAAACCCTTCCCCCTCCTTGTCCAAGAACATCAAACGTTCAACTCATGAAATAAAGAGGAAATGATTCTTCTCATTTTATACTTCGATTTCAACAATGGTTGTGACATTGAGACATATTTTACATAGTAAAATGAGCATCTTAATTTTTTGCAAAGAGTGTGGTTATTTCCTTCCTGGGAGGGGAAATACTAAGGGATGCAGGAGGGAAAGGGATACTGGTAATTCTGCAAGCTGTTCAGGAGAAATTCTGCCTGGGCTGGCTGATCCTGAATGGGGCATTCTGCAACAAACGGGAAGGCCAGCTTCTTTCTTGATAACTTCCCATTTGGCAAGTACGACGCGTATTGATTTATATAGCTGATACTGCGGAGGAGTAGGCAGAAGAAAACAAAACAAAACAAAACAAAAGCAGAACCACAGGCAGCTGAGCTCAAAATCATGTCTCAATCATAGTGTCAATATATATTTTCTGAGAATTTCACCATCAGTGTTCTAGAATTATAAGATTAGACACTGCAGGCTCTCAGGTGGTTTAGTTGCTCAACTCAGGGCTGAGTGATGCCTTGATAGGGATATTGAAGAATCAGAGGAAACACAAACTCCGGGTGAGTCTGGTGTGCACACACACCTTTGTGTCTTAACCTAAGGCTCCACGCGCTGGTGGTTTAATTAGATTTGCAGTGTTACTTAACTATATTGAAATAAGTATATTGTATTTAGGGTAAGTCTGTGTTCTTCAGTTTCCCACTTCTATCAGATTTTTGCATGTGTTTGAGGAAAGCTTCAAAATTCATCACCTTTCTCCCTTCAGTTAATGGAAGGAAACTTAATAGGTTGGTTTCCTTCCAAAACAGAGGGGATATATGTATACGTATAGCTGATTCACTTTGCTGTGTAGTAGAAACTAACACAATATTGTAAAGCAACTCTACTCCAATACAAATTAATTATAAAAAATAGGTTGGTTTCCTTTGCTTAGTTTCCATATCCTAAGTAGCAAGAACAAATCAAATTGCCTACAAACTTGTCCCACAGATCTCACTTCTGGATATTAGCTTCTGTAGCAAAAGTCTTATAGGTAGGCCTACTCTGGATGGTACACGATCGTCAGCTGCTACAGAATTCATTCATTCAATCATTTATTTGGATAATCATTCATCCAGTCAATCATTTATTCAATAGTATCTTTGGGGCACCTTTTATGTGGAACAGTTGGGAAAAGAGGAAAATTTCCCTTGGAGGAGTGATTTTCCCTATCCTTTCTTCATATATGGTTTTAAATAAATGTGTACTTTTCCAGTACTGAGCTCTTGAACAATGTAATCCATCTTCACGCACACACTGGCACAGACACACACCCTTATCTACACTGGTTTTTATTTACCTGTATAAGTGGAGAGGAACGTTGATGGAGAAAATGACGAACAGAAGGCAATTCAAAAGTTGTTTATGCCTGCAAAGCATACATTTTTGGATACTCGATTTCCCTTCCAACTTATGTTAATGTTAAAATGAATCTGCATTCACTAAGCGTATACCAGCTGTATATTGGGATAGGGGCGACTGGGTGGGAAAGGCAGACAAGGAAGAAGTGGCCTCCCGTGACCAGGGAAACAGACAGAAGGCAGAGTAGCATTTATAAATGTGCTCTGAATTACCCATGGAATAAATAAGGCACGTGCAGAACTAGGGGTTCACTGTTGACTATTTTTAATGATTATGTTTCATCTTTAGTCTTCTTTTCAAGTGTATCTTCTTACACAATAATTTTCCAAATAAATTCTTTAAAAAATCTGTACTGCAACTATCTAGAAGAAAGTTACATGCTCTACACACACACAAACATATGCAAAATGATCTTCTGGCTGAAGTTTGTCCACTGTGTGAATAATATCCTCATATATAAACAGTCATGGATCTTTAGGCACCAAATCACTTCTAGCTCATTCACCAGCTTGACTCAGGAGTGAACCAGGGAATAAAATAAATTATGTCGGTATTCTCTTCCAACCAGGCACTTGACCCCTTGGGAGGAGAGGTGTGGTTGTTAAAACAACAGACTATAAATCAGCCCAGTGGACTAGGAAACATCACTTAAGAGACTGAAGGGGAAAATGATTGAAATCTCAGCACTGCTTTAGCCTCCACCTCAGCAAGGAGAACTTCCTCCCTGCCTCTTCACCAGCGACTTCAGAATTCTCCTTTGAGCCAAGTGGTTCCATTTGATCGTCAAAAGGCCAGGCCCGAACAAAGCTGCTGTAACTGGCTTTGGAGAGTGCAGACAGTTTCCTGGGGAAAACACCACTTTCTTTCTGCTTTCCCTGAATCTGTTAAAAACATGTTTGTTTTGGCATTTTTCAGGCTTCGTGTGATTTTTAGTACTCCACAGTTTGAGAGGATTACATTACACCTTGTGACCAAAATGAGGGCTGGGAGTAAGTTGACTCCACAGCATTCGAATCCTATAATTATGGGTTCAAATAGAAAGAGGAAGGTGAATCTAGATAAACTTGGCTTTTAAGGATTTAATACAACATAACTGAGTATGACTTAAGACATAGTCTATGTTTAGATTATATGATACAGGCCTTACCTGTGCCATAAACATATCACAACTTTTGACAAACTCTGAAGGGCTATGTATAAAAGAGCTCGGGAACTTGGAAGGGAAGCAGGAGTCCAACCCCTTCACTTTACAGAAGAGACATTGCATTAAATGAAATGTAAGGACTTTTCTCAGAGTCACACAAATAAAGTAACAGGGCCGCCACTAGAACTCTTGTCTCCTGAATTCAGCCCCAAACATGGATATAGGTACGTGGGGCATATCTGATCCTGGGCAAAAACTCCCACATTTGACAAATGCACACACACCATTAATTATAATATTGTACACATAAATTATGGAATTTGCATTTGTTTGGTTTTAGAATTGCTGACCAAAAGTAGCTCCGAATTGCTCACAGTAGCTCTGAAAATAAAATGTGAATGCACTGAAAACAAAAGGGCAGTAGATAAGAGCCAATTCTTTCTCTTTGGAACAGATAAGAGAGAGTCCTGAGCAATTTGCTGCGGATGAACCCAGCTTCCACTGTGCCAGGAGAAGCCCTTTAGTAGGGCAATAAAGGGTGAAATTCCTTTGCTGTAACCACTGTCTCTTTATTAAAGCCAGTAAGTATATTCTCTGAGATAATCATTATACTCAAACTATCACAGGAGACATACCTACTCATCTTGGGGAATAACTACCTGCCCAGTGTCCAAAACAAGAGCATATTTTCACACACTTGTATTGACTCCTTAGCTCTCTCTATAAACCCAAAAGGCCATAACATATTTTTACTCCGAAGGCAGCGATAACGTCTTTACAATCAATACAAGTTGTGTTTATGGAACCATAACACAGAGGGATAGTAAAGGGTCACTCTTGGTTCTACATTGCTGGCCAAGGTTTGTGATGATTATTTAAAGTTTCATATCTGTGATCATCTCATTATCACACACATGCTTAAAAGAGGAGGGAGATATACGAAAGTCCGGCACACTGCCAAACACTGAAACTCTGCATATTGTGGAGGGAAAGAGAAGGAGACAGTGCCTAGTGTGTGTGTGCATGTGTGCGTGTGTGTACAGGAGAGAGAGTGGTACACCAGAGACAGAGGGAAGATACGATTTATCGGGACAGTTGGATTCAATCGAGCTTATACGAGAAATCATGGCAATATGACTTTGTATCTCCCACTTGACTTTCATTAAGAAAAGTAGAAAGAGACGGATGCTGGGCTTCCCTGGTGGCGCAGTGGTTAAGAATCCGCCTGCCAATGCACGGGACACAGGTTCGAGTCCTGGTCCGGGAAGATCCCACATGCCGCAGAGCAACTAAGCCCGTGCGCCACAACTACTGAGCCCGCGTGCCACAACTACTGAAGCCCTTGTGCCTAGAGCCCGTGCTTCACAACAAGAGAAGCCACCGCAATGAGACGCCCGCGCACCTCAACGAAGAGGAGCCCCTGCTCACTGCAGCTAGAGAAAACCCGTGCACAGCAGTGAAGACCCAACACAGCCAAAAATAAATAAAAAAAAAAAAAAAGAAAAAAAAAAGAAGCTTTGTTTGGGGGGAAAAGAAAGAAAGAAAGAAAGAGACAGATGCTGTGTTGGATGCTGATTGAACTTAGAGCCATGTGTCTTGATTTGCTACCAGCCCAACCTTTTTTCTTTTCTTTTTCACTGAAATAATTGTTTGAAGTTGTGTAAACCACTCTCTCGTGAGTGTTGACCTTTGCTCTCTCTGATTTTATATTTCAACACGTCCAAAAAACATGGGCAAGAGCAAAAGCATAGACAAGATGTTAGCAAAGACTCCTTTATGTCTAGTGAGTGGAGATAGAGCAGAGATCACGATTTTCAGGAGAAACCAGCTTTGTCAATACGTCGCACTGAACTATAGGATTTCAGAAACCAAATCCATTTACCTTCCCTAGACAGTTGGTGTCACAGCCTGGAGATCCCAAGATTAGTATTAATAACAAATTGTTATAAACGGTAAGAAATTGTTTGGAATGGATATCACTGTGGAAAAAAAAAGGATTCATCAGGGCAATTTCCTAGCAGATATATTTATTCTCTCGTGTTCAAAACAAACAAAGGAATGTGAGAGGAGAGGTAAGCAGAGGAAAATTTATTTTTTTGTTACCCACTGGCTGAATTTCCCTTGTAGGAACATTATGTCTAAATAGAAGTTACAGACCTGAATCCTATTTCATCTCCTAGGGAAACACTTTTTTTTTTTTAATTAAAAACTTTAAATTTACAAATTCTTTGGCCAGATGAATTCCTGAGCTTTTGTAGATAACATGGATATGGCCAGAGAACGGAAATGCTATACTTCCGGGGTCAAAGTGGTGAAGAAGCAGGATAAAAGTAGGGGCGGGGGAAGTAGCAAGTTGTGTAAACCATACTGATTTAAATTTTATCTAAGGCTGGATTTCAGACCATGACTTAGAATTGTACACCAGGGTTTTTTTTTTTTTTTTTTTTTTTTGGTATGCGGGCCCCCCCCCCCTGTGGCCTCTCCCGTTGTGGACCACAGGC